>NC_069500.1:207236939-207536939 GCF_027579735.1 Bombina bombina
TCCATAAGGTGAATTCATCAATCTGGCCATTTTCATTGAGCTGCAGAAAGGTTGCCAGATTTTCAGAAATAGAGGATAATATCTCTGGTGATGAGAATAAATTTAGAGATAGCCGCCATGATAGTCTAGGACCGGCATTAAGAAGAGCATTTAGAGAAATATGTTCAGGATCATGATCAGACCCAGGTATATTGAGAAATCCACGCTCTACGTATATTATCAAGCAGCCATGGACAACAACAAAAAAAGAAATCAATTCAGGAAAAGGAGCAGTGCACTAAAGAATAATAGGTGTAATCTTGCTATAGACTATTTACTGCATGCCAGCTACTAAATAGATTAAACTGAGTCATCAGAGCTAATGTATGGGCCAGATCCATGGTTGATTTATCAGGGTTGTGGGTGGTTATTGATTTTTTGCCAAGGTATGCATCCCACACAAGATTAAATTCTTAAGCTAACAAAAGATAGCCCTTTCTCAAGTTCTGATATGCCCCATATTAGGTTTATAATATGAAGCCAATGTGTAGATTACATCATCTAGTTTGCACACTAAAATTACATATCACCCTATTGGATCTGCTTCCACATGTAATTTTTCAAAAGCTCATTAACTCCTCAGACCGACCCATGTGTCTTTTCTAAAGTTCATAATCATTTCTGTGACTATGCTTTTGTCTCTGACAGATCAGGGCAGACTGAATCTGCAACAAGCCTGTGCCCTCCTGCAGCTGAATCCTCGCCTTTCTGTTGTTCAGTGCATGGAAATTGTGTGCGTCATGGTCCCCAACCTCAGACACATTTCTGAGATTCTAGTCAGTGCAATAGCTTATGTCAATTGTTGCAAAGAGGGAAGTGTTCCACATCTTCAATTGGGCAGAGCATCATCATTGCAGGGTTTCTGACATCCACATTTCAGGTGTGAAAAATTGGGAGGCAGTCTTTCTCAGTTGCCAATCCTTCACACAGGGGAATGGTTTGTGAATAAGGAAGTTTTCAACCTAATTGTGAGATGTTGGTGTCTGCCAGAGGTAGATCTCATATGAATCACAACCTGCCCCGGGAGCCTCTGGCAAGTCTGATGAATGCCCTAGTGGTTTCTTGGTCGTTCAACCTGATTTATATTTTTCCTCTATTTGTGTTGCTATCCAGAGTGATAGCCAGAATCAAGCAGGAAATAGCGTCAGCGATTCTTATTGCTCCAACTTGGCCTCACAGGATTTGGTTTGTGGATCTGGTGCACCACCTTAGAGGCTTCCTCTAAGAAAGGATCTTCTCTCTCAAGTCCCTTTATTTTATCAAGATCTCAAAACTGTGAATTTGACTGCATGGTGATTCAATGCTTAATTCTGTCTGAGATGTTTTTCTGACAAGGTTATTGATACTCTGATTCAGAATATCAAACCCGTTACCAGATGTATTTATCATAAGCTCTGAAAAACTTTTGTGGTGTTCTCACAAAGGTTACCATTGAAATTCTTTTAGAATTTTAGAGTTCTTGAGTTGCTGCTGGAAAGCTTAGATAAAGGTTTATCAGCCAGTTCGCTAAAGAGTCAGATTTTGGCTTTGTTTTGTTTCATAAGTGAATTGCTACAATTCTTGATTTTCTGTACTTGTTTAGAATCTGATCTGAATTAAACCAGTTATTCCTCCAGTTTCTGTACTTTGGAATCTTCATCTGGTTTTGAGGGTTCTTCAAACTCCTCCTTTTGTGCTGATGCATGGCTTGGACCTTCTGCTTTTATCCTGGAAGGTTCTTTTTTCTCCTTGCTATTTCTTTAGCTAAAAGGGCTTCTGAGTTTTCAGCTTTGTCATGCAAACTTCCTTTTCTGATTTTTTCGTCAGGATAAGGCTGTTCTTTTCTTTCTTAAGGTAATTTCTACAGATACTATCAATCAGGAAATTGTCATTCCTTTTTTTTAGCCAACTCCTAAGAATTCTAAGGAGCATATTCTCCACAACTTCAATGTTGTAAAAGCTCTCAGATATTATACGGAAGACACAAAAGATTTCAGACTTTCTTCTTCAATTTTTGTTAATTTTTCTGGGCCTCGCAAAGGTCAGAAAACTAAGGCTGTTACTTTAGCAGCTTGGCTTAAAGCTTTAATGCACAAGACTTATTTGGTGGTGGGGAAAACTCCCTCAGAGTGCATTACTGCTCATTCTACTAGAGCAGTTGCTGCTTCTTGGGCCTTTTGTAATGAGGCTTCTATTAATCATATTTGTAAGGCATCGAATTGGTCTTCTTTACACACTTTGAAAAAGTCTGTTTTTTCTGAGGCTGCCTTTGGAGTAGTGGAGAGCATGAATAGTAACATCCTGCCTTCACTGTTTGTTCCCCCTGCTTCAAGCTGATCTCATGGATTCCACCACTTGGGTATTGATTCCCACACATGATGACTCGAGACTCTCACTACCCAATGATGTATGCTTACCTGATAAATTAATTTATTTCATGATGGTGAGAGTCCATGAGACCCACCTGTTTTCTTTTTGTTCAGGTGGGACAGTACGTGTGTTTGCCCTTCTTTGCCGGCTTTATCTTTCCTGCTTTTCTTTTTTCCTCATCTCCTTGCTATATGCATGACTGAGGATCATAGAAAGGGATTTAAAGCTCTGGTGTGTTAGAGTGCCTCCTAGTGGTCAGGACTAGGAGAGGAATATTTCCACACATAATGACTCTCACAATCATGAAATAAATGAATTTTTTAGGTAAGCATAAATTTAGTTTTTCAAAAGTTTCTCACGCCTCATTAGAGCCTCACAAAATTCCACAAGCAGCTCATCCATGAAGAAAGTGCGCTCTGAAATAATAGAAAGTAGATCTTTATAATCAGGTAATAGAGTTTAATCTAATAAACTTTAATGCATATAACGTTTCACTAGAAGACAGGGGACGGCTCAGGGTAAACTCAGCATTGCCACACCATTAAGACCAGAGTGGTTTGTTGTTCTCCATCCAATAAGAGGCTACAAAATTCAAAAATACATGGAGCTATCTGTTCCTTTCACCATGCTATCAGCAGTGATGTAAGTAAGAATTGCAGATGCAGCCTTAAAGTGGAGATTTTGAATTGATTTTAAGAGCCTTAGCAGGCTGTAAGATGGGGCAACTCCGTAAGTTCCCCCAGTGTCCGTAATTTTCATTTTCTGGTATATATTATTCTACCACATTCACCAAAGCTTCAATTTATTTTTATAATTTTTTTTATTTAGGTTTAAACATGACTTATAAAAACTTACACAGGTCAATATACAAAGTGACTAAGGTCATAAACAATGAATGGATTGTAAATTTAAAACCACCTCAATGTTATATTATACAGGTATTATTAACATAATGAGAACTGACAAGTGCCTACTACCTGCTCTAGAAAAAAAAATCAGAAAAAGAACAGAAAAGTAACGTAAGAACTGGAAAAAAGTAAGTGCCCATATATTCAAAAGAATAAACATATACTAAGGGTTCTGTCAAACAATCAAAGCCACTAAAGTTTTTATTTAAAGTTATAAATCAGGTAAGTTAAGCAATAAGGTGAGTCGAGGTTTATGGAAACTCTACCCTCCACCCCACATCCAAGCCAGATCAAGTATATACCCAGTAGTGTATTCTGGTACACTTGACCAATGGGCCTTCGCCATCGCAGCACATCTGTTGCGCTGATATTTAAGAACTAAAGCTTTTCTGGTTTGTGATTTGTAATGTTAGTTATTTGGAGCAAAATAAGTTGTTGTTTCAGTATTGATCTCACAGCGAATATTTGCTTTTAGTTTAGTTTAATTTAATTTAATTGGGACACCAGCTTATTCATAAATCAAGTTGTTGTGCTCCATAAGTAATCTTTGACAGTAGATCTATAGTATATGGTTAATGCTGTTACAGAATAATAACAGGCATTACAATAACTGCAGGTAAGAAATGTTTTGCTTTATTTATTTTTCTGGTACCATGTTTTTTAAATATCTGTAATGAACCGGAGAATAAAACAATATTCAGTTGGATTCTTACTAAACTTTAAAAAGGACATTTTTTTTCTACATAGCTGTCTCGTGTTTCCAGCAACTATGAACCTTTTGAAGGCAATGGAATACTTTCAAATGTCCAAAAAATTAAAAGTGAATGACAGCCCTTCATGTTGAAGTAAATGTTAGGACTAACTGGCATGATGATTATTAATTAGGATATGTGAACAACAGCCGCATCAGTTCTATTTACACAAAAGGCAAGATAATATTTTTTGTTACTATAGATGAGTGTGAAGACAAACCACATTATGACAGTTGAATAACTGTTTAGGCAAAATGGGTCATATACACATAAATTACATTTTGTTCCAGCTGAACCTTGATCACTAAATGTGCCCTTTGGCTATGTAGTTAGATGTAGAGCAGTCATTGTGCATTAAGTTAGATGTTGTAGTTATTTAAACTGAGAGCTGTCTCAAAAGGAGAATAGAATTACATTCAATTTTAAACTAAATCCTTGTAAAATACTGTATAAATAATAGGTTAAAAAAAATCCATGTATACCCATAACTATGGAAATTGTACGCATTTTGGGTAAGATTACGAATGGCACGCTAACTAACGCAAGTAATGTCGAGTTTTTCTCTGCTTTTTGCGCGTGTATTACGAGTTTAAAGTAAACACGTTCACTCAAGTGCAATCGTCATTTACGGACGTCGAGTTAGAGCAATTTGAGAGTTTGCTTAAAGGGTAGGGGATGAAATGTTGCATTAAACACAACATAAATACATGTAAAAGTACAGTTACACTGATATAAACACTGCCTGATAAAAATTTGTTTAAAAAAATAAATACAAATGTATCTAAGTATTTGTTTTACTGTATATTTTCTGTACATACTGTAAATATTTCACATTCCAATGTTCTTCACTTACATGATAATGTACTTTTTTATTGTAAATACATATTTCTATATATACCTATACCTTTATATCTATTCCAGTAGATATATAGGGAAATAGATATGTATTTTATATGAACATTATTACATACATAGATAAATATATATTTAATAATAAAAAAGTGCATTATTTTACTATGTGAAGAACATAAGAATGGAAAAAATGCGTAACGCATCGGGATTCACAATTTATGATTAATGCTGTCGGGATGCGGACATAAAGAATTGCTAACTTCAATGCGCATTATTGAAAAATTAAATATAAAATGTTAAAAAATATTAATAAAAAATATTAAACATAATCTATGGATTATTTAGAATATTTTAGAGTATGTTTAATAATATTTATAAATTTCTCTCAATGTTTTATATGTAATATTTCAATAACACGCATTGACGTTAACAATTCTTCATGTGCGCTACCCCAACCACATTAGTTCTAAATTGGCTACCTCAATGGACGTTACACACATTTTCCATTACTGTGTGCTTCACATAGAAAAAAAATGTACTTTTTATAATAAAATATATATTTCTATATATATATATATGTGATAATGTTCATGTAAAATACATATCTATACCTATATATCTATAGGAATAGATATACAGTTATAGGTATATACAGATATAGGAATACGAGGATTTGTTGCGGCTACAGGGCTTCAAACCTACTTAGTCCAAATACAGAAATAGGGGACAGTACAAAAAAAGGTAAAAGTAAAAAGGCTTTATTCAGTACACTTAAAAACAGAAAGAGCCGTAGCTCTAAACAAAGGCATACACTGACAAAAAGGGGCAACAGTGCAGCACAGCAGACATGTTTGTGAGTCTCCAGCACACTTGTTCACTGCTATGTTATTGCTGCCACTGTTACTACTATTTAAAGGAACAGTACACTCTAATTAAAAACAAAAGTTAATCCCATTAATGTCATATTAACTTTAGTGTTATACTGAGCTATTGACAGACTAGGAGGGCACTATCAAGGGTACACTATTTGCAATGTTCCATGAATATTAATATGAGAAATAACAATAATGTTTATTAAGTACCTAAACCTTGTTCTTAATTGCAAAACATTTATAAAACATGTATATATAAATGTTCCCTAATTTTTCCTTTACTATAAATTTACCATGTATGGATTGAAAAAAAAAAAAAAAAAAGTGTAATTATATTAGCTGTTGGTACTACAGATACATATACATTTATTCTTAAATTACTGCAAGTGTAATCCCCTTTACTCAGCTATCCTGTATTGATGAAATGTATTAAGTTGTTAACTAGTTTATTCTTAAATAAATGTATACATCCCTGATATTCAGTTGTCCAGCTATTTATGTGATATAGACAATATGAATGACATTACTTGAAGAAAGTTTTCAGATTAAATTAAAGAATATTAGATAAAGATATTAACATCACTTTCTTTATTAATGCCATGTGGATGTCTTGTGTTCAGTAAAAAAATCCATTGGGCTTCCTTATAGTCCAGCCTTTGGATTCTATCACCACCCCTTTTGTGTGGTGGTACATGGTCAATTGCCTGTATAGACATAAGGGCAGCATTACTTGAATGTTCAGATTTAAAGTGTCTTGCTACTGGAGTAAATATGTCTGGGTCTTCAATGTCCCTGATATGCTCCTGGGCTCTGTCCCTGACAAGTCGTTTGGTTTTCCCGACATATTGTATATTGCACCCCCTGCAGGTCAATAAGTAAATCACATGATTAGATTTGCAGTTTAAGTTATATCTAATGTTGTATGTGCGATTTGTTGATGTGGAAGTAAAGTGCACTCCTTCCACTACATGTCTGCAGGTTTTGCACCTTTGTGCCCTGCATTTAAAGAAACCAAATCTTTGTGGGAGCCAGGTACGGGTATTTACATTTGCTAGATCAGAGAGTGCTATTATGTTACCAATAGTCTTACTCTTTCTTGCTACATACCTGCAACCCTCTGCTGCTATGTGTTCTAGATTTGTGTCTGTTGCGAGTATTGGTAGGGATTGTTTGATAATATCACAAATTTTTTGATATTCCAAACTATAAGGAGTACTAAACACTAGTTTACTCTCCTTTTGTTAGTTTTGTTTGGTGAAACTTTGTTTATTAGTTTTGTGTTTATACACCAAAAGATTATCCCTAGGAATGTTTTCCACATCTTCCTTGGTTTTTCTCAGCAGCGGTAGAGGATAGTTTCTTTGTAAGAGCCTATCTTCTAATATTTGACATTGTGTTTCAAAGGTTTGTCTGTCTGAGCAGAGTCTCTTGGTCCTAATATACTGTCCCTTAGGGATGGCTTTCTTAACATGTTGTGGATGACTAGATTTGTAATTTAGTATAGTGTTACCCCCTGTGGGTTTTCTATACACTGAGGTGTTAATAGTTTTTTGTACTGTGTCCACTGTAATGTCTACATCTAGGAACTCTATATGGTCAAGGCTGAGCTGTGAAGTGAATTTGAGATTCATATTGTTGTTGTTAATATTGCTGACAAAATCTTTTGCAAGTTCCATATCTCCATCCCACACCACCAGCAGGTCGTCAATATATCTGCCATAAAAAATTATATGTTCCCTGTGAGGGTTGCCATCTCCATAGACGTGGGCGGCCTCCCATCACCCCATATAGAGGTTGGCGTAGGAGGGGGCAAACTTTGCCCCCATGGCCGTACCACATCTCTGCAGATAGCAATTTCCCTCAAAAAGAAAATAGTTGTGTGTTAAAAGAAATTCCACTGCAGTCAATAGAAAATAAACAATTTCCTTGTGATAATTAGAAAAATTATTCAGAAAATATGACAGAGCCTCTAACCCCTGGCGGTGTGGGATGGATGTATACAATGCAGTGACATCTATTGTCATTAGACAATATGTCTCTTTCCATGTCAAGTTGTTCATATGTTGGAGGACATCCGTGGAGTCCTTGATATAACTCATAAAATTTCCAACCAAAGGTTGGAGATACGAGTCCACTAATTCAGAAAGGGGTTCAAGTAATGAACCCACCCCTGAAATGATTGGTCGGACTGGTGGCTCTTTACTGTCCTTGTGCAATTTTGGTACAAAATAAAAAATTGGTGTATAAGGTGTGGAAGGTAATAATGTCTCAAAAAATTACTCTGTATAGGCTCCAACTTGCTTACCTAAGGTTAGAATGTCCTCTAATTTGTCCCTAAATTTCTTTGTAGGGTTGAATGTTAATTTGGTGTAAACGGCTTCCTCATTTAATTGTCTATAAGCGTCCTTGGTATAGTAGTCGCGGTTCATTACCACTACGTTCCCTCCTTTGTCTGATTCCTTGATCACTATCTGGTTGTTATTTTTTAAGGTTTTGAGGGCAAGATTTTGTTCTTTAGTTAGGTTATGCAAATACCTTTCCTTATTTTTGCTAGTCTTCTCTTTCTGTATTTTATCAGATAGTTGTTTTAATTTGTGTTCTACTGTGCGTTGGAACACATCAATGCCTTTACTTCTGCTATTAACTGGATACAATTTGCTTTTTGTCATGCTAGGCCTAAAATGAGGAATAGCCGCTGTGTGTTGTTCTGACATGTCAGTATTAAGCATAGTGGTGAGATCAAGAACAGAGCATTGTTCACTGAAGGGGAGATTGCGGGTATCAATTAAACAATCAATTTGGTTTTCAGTTTGATCCGCCTCTACTGTTGCTATTTGTTCCTGTTCGGCACTGCCCTGACTAAAGTGATTTTTTAAAGTAAGTTTTCTTACAAATTTGTTAACGTCATGGACAGTGCCGAACGGGTCAAAGTGAGTCGTGGGTGCAAACCCTAATCCTAAGCCCATAACCTCTATTTCTGTGGCTGTTAGATCGTAATCAGACAAGTTTATTAAATTTTTTATATATATTTCCTTTGTTGGTTGCGTGTCTGATATCTGATTCCCCTTCCCTTTCTTCTGTCTACGTCTCCCCCTACTGCCCCTACTGTTTTTTTTATTTTTGTTTTTGTCCCTGTGCGCTGTTCGATTTTTGATACATACAATATACAGATATATATATTTACAATAAAAAGTACATTGTTCTGTATGTGAAGAACATTTGAATCTGAACTATTAATAACTCCTGTCGGTTAGTGTGACAATATAGGTGTTAGGGTTTTTTCTTCCAGTTTGCGCTCTCCATTGACTTCTGTGGGAGAATACGTTAACAAGGTCACAATATTCGAAGTTCAACTTTTTGTGTGCGTTGGTTTTTTGCTTGCATACTAACTTTTTACTTTCAACTTGTAATATGAGAGCAACCTGATGCATGCAAAAAGCCTCTGTCTAGCGAAGTTAACGCGCGTGCAACATCTCTAAATAGTGCTCAACTTGTAATCTTGCCCTTTATTCTTTGCTCTATCTAGAGGGTGTTTTTTTTTCTGGAAATATTTTTAATTGAGTTTATAACAAGAACGGTATGTCAAGGATAAACAAGTAATGTCATCCAGAAAAAAGGGTGGGTGATAAAATAATCATATAAAACACTGTACACTGAAAGATAAGCGCTCAATGATTTAGCCCAGGTTTACAAGGGATTCCACTTTATTAAAACATATTTATAAAATATTATAAACACAATCACTCTGGGGTCATAATACTCTTTAGAAAGAGAACTGTCTGCCCCTGTTTCACTATTGTCCATGCTAAGGATACAACATGCTGCACTAGCTTTGGTAAGCCCGGTATTACAGTCTATATGGTTTGTTAACGGGACATAAAACCCCAAAAACTTCTTTAATTATGCAGATAGATTTAAAAAAAATCTAATTTACTTCTATTATCAAATTTGTCTTGTTCTCTTGGTTGAAAACAGGTAGGAAGGTGTAGGAGTGTGCACATGTTTAGAGCACTATATGGCAGCATTTTTTTCTGTCATGAACTGCTTAAAAAATGTGTTCGCTGCCTATCTAGATATCTCTTTAACAAAAAATACCATGAGAACAAAGTAAATTTGATAATAGAAGTAAAATTAAAAAAAAAAAATTGTATGCTCAGCCTGAATCACAAAAGAAAAATTTGGGGGTTCATGTCCCTTGAAAGATTTCACCAATCCTAGTGAACTACACATCTCTGACGTTTCACCTCTTGGCTTGGTCAAAGAGCCTTGTTTAATAATTAGCATTGTTAGTGTATATAGACATGTTATTATATTCAACATAAAATATTATAATTAGCCATAAGAAAGGGGATCGCCAATAATAAGTAGTGTGGATAGAGTAGGATAGGAGATTTAGTATATAAACTCCATAAGGGATTAAATGCCATATACTGTGGGAAGAATTAATAATAACGTTTAATGTAAACTGCAACCTTATTTCTAACGTAGAAATAAACACACAACAACCTCTTGGTTATAAAACCCGCAGGTCACGTTTATTGTGGCAACACAAGGAACCAAACGACCAGTATGAATAAGCATGGACCAGGTGGGCAGTAATCAGGTACTAGCTAATGCGTAGTAACTCATGCTAAAACAATGATTGCCGCCTAAAACAATAAACAAGGGAGGGATAGGGTGGGAAAAACTTTGAAGAAACAAGCAGAAAGAGGATTTGTACTTCCTGTACTTCCTTTTTAAAAACTTAAAAAGGTAAGCCAAACCCCTCCTCTCTAACTGCAACATTGTTTCATGCACACACAAACCAGAACATTCCCACTCCTCCGTCTTGGCCTTAACCTTTTGTACATTCCAGGCAATTTGCCTTACATTTCCTTAAGGGATTAAATGCCATATACTCCTCTGTGGGAAGAATTAATAATAACTTAACATTTACATAATAATGTTTAATGTAAACTGTAACCTTATTTCTTTTTTATTTTTATAAATGAGTTTTTATTAATTTTCAAAAAAAGAATACAAAAATACAAATGAAAACGGCAAAATACAGAATTTTCACTGTGTAAACTTATCAACAGCTATAGCTTTAATTATCACATCTATGCTGATGACACTCAGATCTATCCCTCCCATACTGTTTTCTCTCCCCTGCCTTTTTCACGTCAGTGACTGTTTATTTGGCATTTCTTCCTGGATGGCCTCTCACCACCTAAAGATTAACATGTACAAGACTGAGCTCCTTCTAACCCCCCCCCCCCTCAGCTCTACTCCAATTTCTGACTTTTCTATCACTGTTAACACCATCACTATCCCCCCCTCACCTCAAGTCCGCTGCCTTGGAGCTACAGTTGACTCCAATCTGTCCTTCATCCCAGAAAATCCAATCACTCTCTTCATCCTGCCGCAACGACCTTCGCAATATTTCCAAAATGTGTTTGTATCTGAGCGCTAACACCACTAAGCAACTAATTTACTCCCTTTTAATTTCCTGACTCAACTACTGCAATAACCTACTAACTGGTCTTCCTCTCTCACACCTCTACCTCCTTCAGTCCATCCTAAATGCCTCAGCCAGGATAATTCACATTTCACGTTGCTCTATATCTGCTGCACCTCTCTGTGAGCCCCTTCACTGGCTCCCCATTCACAGCAAAATAAAATTCAAAATTCTCACTCCAATCTACAAAGCCCTTAACAACGCAGTTCCCCACTGCCTTTGCTCACTAATCAACTAATATACTCCAGCCCACCCCCTAAGATCCAACCCGTTCCTTTCATCTTCTGTTATCACCTCTTCCCATGTTAAACTGCAGGACTTCTCTAATGTGGCACCAACTCACTGGAATGCACTTCTTTGCGCTGTCAGATTTCCCATAATCTGCCTTCTTTTAAACACTCCCTAACACATTTTTGTTCAGGGAAGCCTACCACCCAACTCAATAATAAATTAATTCTACTTACCTAATAATTGCCCTCAAATAACCATCATTCTCACCCTTGCAGTTCTCACCACCTGTTTGTTGCCCTCCTAGATTGTAAGTTCCCACAGGAATAGGGCCCCCAATTTTTCCTGTATTTTTTTGTCAAATGTTGTCGTGTCTCTTGCACATATTGTATAATTATTTTACTTAGCAATTGTACCCATGGACAGCGCTGCAGAATATATTGGTGGTTTATAAATAAAGTATAATATAATAAATATAATAGATGGTGAGGTCATTCCTGCTTAAACCAAAAAGCAACAGCTATAAAAAGAATATGTTGAGGAAAGGGAGAGGGGTCAAGGGAAAGGCTTGATGTCTAAGTCTAAGCTGATGCCCTGTTCCAATAAAACTCAAAATATAAAAACTTAGAATTTCCTTCCTTAACATAATAATGTTTCTCTAACTTGAGGATGTGCATTATGGCATTTTTTCCATTGTAGAAGAAGTCCCTCGAGACAGAAGGATAGATGGAGTAAAGACAGGTAGGTAAAGAACCATCAGTTTGATATTTGTTTCCATTATAGAGACTGAGATGGAAGATTTTTTGTCGGTAAAGGATATTTTCCTCCATTGATCTGATGATACTGAAATATGCTAATCAGATTCCCAGGAGGAAGTGTAGGAAGGAAGGGACTGAGCAGATCAATCTGAAAGAATATTTCTTTCATGTAATTAGCAAGAGTCCATGAGCTAGTGACGTATGAGATATACATTCCTACCAGGAGGGACAAAGTTTCCCAAACCTTAAAATGCCTATAAATACACCCCTCACCACACCCACAAATCAGTTTTACAAACTTTGCCTCCCATGGAGGTGGTGAAGTAAGTTTGTGCTAGATTCTTCGTTGATATGCGCTTTGCAGCAGGCTGAAGCCCGGTTTTCCTCTCAGAGTGCAGTGAATGTCAGAGGGATGTGAAGAGAGTATTGCCTATTTGAATACAATGGTCTTCCTCTAGGGGATCTATTTCATAGGTTCTCTGTTATCGGTCGTAGAGATTTCTTCTCCTACCTCCCTTTTCAGATCGGCGATATACTCTTATATACCATTACCTCTACTGATTCTATGATGATGATACTGAAATATGCTAATCAGATTCCCAGGAGGAAGTGTAGGAAGGAAGGGACTGAGCAGATCAATCTGAAAGAATATGTTTTAACTTTTTTGTTTATTTTCTTTCTTTTAAAGGGATACTAAACTCAAAAAATTGTATTTTATGATTCAGATAGAGCATGCAATTTTAAGTAACTTTCTAATTTACTCCTATTATCAATTTTTCTTCGTTCTCTTGCTATCTTTATTTGAAAAAGAAGGCATCTAAGCTAAGGAGCCAATTTTTGGTTCAGTACCCTGGACAGTTTATTGGTGCTGTCCAATCAGCAAGGACAACCCAGGTTGTGAACCAAAAATGGTCCGGCTTCTAAACTTACATTCTTGCTTTTCAAATAAAGATAGCAAGAGAATGAAGAAAATTGATAATAGGAGTAAATTAGAAAGTTCCCGAATCATGAAAGAAAAAAATTTGGGTTCAGTGTCCCTTTAATAAAGATAATTTATATCCCAAATAAACCACTATTTATGTATCTGACATATGGAGACTTGCCCTTTTATACAAGTAGAGATGAGTGTGTTCTCTGTACTTCCTGATAGCTTTCATTTAAATAGTTTTAGTATAACCTTTATTTTGAAACCTATTATTTGCAACAATTGTAAATATAGCTTTTTAGTATGTATGACAGTTTTCTTTTGAGTACAAATTTCTTTTTAATTATATTGTTTTTCAAATTTGTGTATCTTTTGAATATATCAGTGAAATTGTCTGACATTTGGGATTTCAAAACCCTTAATGTTGATGAAAATGAATGTTAATATGTTAGATCTCAAGATAGAGAACAACTGTTGCAGATTTCTGAGAGTTCAGTAAGCAAAGCAGGGGAATATCCAATATGTATAATCCTCCAGGGTTTCTTCCTTCATATCTGGAAAGTTTGTAATATGACTTAGGAGTTATTATCATCCCTCAGGTGGGTGATCTCATATTTATAAGTCCTCAAGGTTATCCTCAATACATTCAATTAATTTAAAAGTCTTGCACAGATGGTACTTCACCCTCCTGAGGCAACATTGTATGTTTTGCAATAGAAAAAATAGATGTTTGTGCTGCAACAATGTGGAAAGTTTTATGGCCCACATGTGGTGGTGCACCCATATGTATAACTTTTGGATGCAAGTGTTATCAGAAATTGAAAGGGTGCTTATTATTCACCCTTGACAGTATAAACCTTATGTAATGAAGGCAACTAGCACCCATATCTCCCCCAAACATTCGCCCCTTCTCCCCATTATAGAAAACCCTGACTTGCCATATCACAAAATGGGCACTCGAATAGGTAAACCATATAGCCTTAGAATTGGTACACTATATTCTGCCATAGAGAATGGTAGACTACGTCCTCGCCAACATATGCAAGAAAATTATAGGGACTTATTTTCTTCATGGATGCGGTATAATCAACTCTCCCATTATTTATAACATCACACTCATAAAAGCAACTTCAACAGAGACCTTACCACATTTGAACAGTTATGTACTATGTCCACACCACCAAGGTGCCTGATCTCTCTGATATATAAAATACTACTAATCCCACCACATACCCCTCTTCCAACTTTCACCATAGTGTGGAACAGTGATATTGGCATTGATATAGATCAGGAGTCTTGGCTGAAATTGTTCACGTTAATAAAACGCTCCTCAATATTAGCTATTGTGCAGCTTAAACTACAATGTCGATGGTACCTCACTCCCTCAAGACTCTACAGATATTTTCCATCAGTGAGTTCTCAATGTTGGAGGGGATGTGGTGAAGACGGCACCCTCCACCATATCTGGTGGCCTTGTCTGAAACTTTGCGGCTTTTGGTCTGAGTTACTCAGTACCATATCAGATAAACTAAAGACTCTAATTCCCAACACACCAGAAACCATACCTTTTCTCCACCTACCCAAACTCAGGAAATCATACAAACGGGCCCTATTATTGCTAATGCTCACAGGAGCTAAAAAAAACTCATACCTAAGAACTGGAAGACCAAGGACATACCAATATAAGATGAATGATGCTCTTCAGTAAGTGACACACTACTTTTAGAGAGATACCATTATCTCAAAACCAAACAGATCGAAACCTATGAATTGATGATGGCTATCTGGAATAGCAATCCCTGCCTTATAGCAAGTAAAAACTTAACCAACATAGCCCTTCAATATAATCTGACCTATATCCCCCTTCCCCCTTTTTTTTCTTTCCCCCCCCCCCCCCTTTCATTTCTGTCAGGGTTTTTCCCTGTTGTGTTTGCCATGTGCTGCTGGCAGCCATTTTACTCACCTCTCTTCCTGACTATGGTGCATTGTGGGGTATGCTGCTCATTTCCTGCACTTCCTTTTATGGCCAGACTGGTGTGCATCATCCATGTGAGACAGGATGCAGTCTCAGAATTGTGATGTCATCACTTATTATTTAAAGGGCCTCTGTTCAGTATGCTTTGCCTTTGCATTTTCTCTGACCTGTTTGTGAGCGTTCCTGTGTATTACCTGGCTGCCTGACGTCCTTCCTTGTTCCTGATCCCTGGCTTGTTCCTGACTCTGCTGTTTTCCTTGTTCCTGATTCCAGCTCGTCTGGCTATTCGCTTTGGCTCCTGACTCGGCTCGTCTGACTACCAGCTCTGGTTTTGACTCCTGGCTTGTTATTTGACTTGTGGACTTTTTTATAATTTTTTTGCTATTAATAAAGGTGTGATTATCTTTGCACTTCTTGTCTCAGTCTGATTCCTGGCACCCTGACAATTTCTGAAGCCTTATTTTATACTTTATTTTTTATTTTATTTTTTTAAATTATTTTTATTAAGGTTCAATTTGAGGAATACAAATATTAAATGTCAAGACATATTAGACACTCCAAAAATAAATGGTTACATGTCTTTCATCAGGTACAAATCAAGATAGATAAATACATTACACATATATGATATTTACACTCTTTGGTTAACTAGTATTTGCCATATAATCTGTATACCAACTCGATGCCTTATGAGGCCACTCTTGGACCCCTCAACTATGTACAAAATGAGTCGTTATAGTTGGTAAACTGAGACAAGATTTTTATTTTTTATTACTAGGTAATGATCCCCTTTGACAATCATTCCAACTTATAAATAGAAAATCCCCGACAGGAAAAAATTGGCCTCTTCTGGAACCTGAACCTTTAATTTTATCAGCATGGGGATATGATAGGGGGCTTATAGCATAAATAGATTATATAGAGCCACTCTTGAACCCTTAGGACTGTAGATGAACAAAACATATAGCGTCACTCTCGGGCCCTTATATTATATAAAGCTATGAACGGTTGTATAGGAAGTAGAGAGTTAAATTATAGACTATAGGAGCCTGAAAATCAAATCTTGGCAATGAAACTGCTCTAAGCAGCCCTAACTACTGTTAGATGGGGGGGGGGGGTTCTATTTTTGGAATGGACAGGATCAAAACTTAACTTTTTGAAAGGGTAAATCTAATGGAAAATCCCAGACCAACCTTTGTTTAATAAGATTTATAGTTGCAAAAGGTATATCATGGGCTCTTTCTATTACCTAGAAACATCAAACACAATATATTGCTACTCTACAACAATACAGGTAACAACAATATTATCAGTAATAAACTCACATAACTAGCATGAAATAATATAAAGAAGTACATAATCTTAAAGCATTGATAATATTATTAAATGGTCTGTAGAATATCAGACTAACTATCTTAGCGCTATCTATAGTTCACATATACGGAGTGCCTAAGACATAAACTAATTCCCGCAGTATCCCATTTTATAATGCTAATCTTGTGTGATATTGGTCATAACCTCACTTAAAAATATCAAACCTCAGCTAGTATTCCTTACTTGGTTATAATATACCATTTCTAACGCCATGTATTCACGCCACCTCGGCCGGCGGCAGCATAACAACATGGGCTAAATAGCTAGGTAGTGTGGATATTGAAAGACACTGTATCTATATATAAGACTTCCCTAGCCTATAGACTACCTGGAGAATAGAGAAGACAGTGGGATTATAAATTATATTAGTAGTATAATTTAGGTTTATAAACCGTGTATGGGAATTACTATAGGAATCTGCATGGAAAGACCTTTAAATATAAAATGTGATAGTCTCTTTAGGTCAAGGAGTCTGTAGAAGAGTTAATAATTTCTGGACCTGTTAGGTGCGTAGCAGTAGCATGTCAGTAAGTATAAATACCATGTATGATAACTATAAAGAACACAAAAGAAGGGGCATAACATAATGCCTATAATAAAGTTAGGCGGAACAATACATCAGTGTATATCGAGTCAGTGACTGTCATATAATCCTGTGCTATGCACAAAGTTCAGCCCAAACAAACCATGGCAAGCTGGATATCGCTAAAGTTCACAGCGCAGAGGGGTGATGTGACGGTATGTAGCCATTTACCAGCTTGGTATAGTGGTTTACCCTATTCCAGATGTCCTGATATCAATCGAATGTCCAGCTTTCACAGTCTCATGCCCCTGAAACCGTTTAGATGTTACCTGCTGTGTATCCGATATTAGTAAGAGTGCCCCAAACTCTAGACTAATTCTCTGGCTTTCACCCAAGGGAGCGGCTTCACGTAAAATTCCACAAAGTTGGAATAATTTGGTGTCGTTTATCAAAATTGTAGGTTTGCCTGCCGAGGTGCTTGCCACAGATGTAGCATTTAGATCAAGCGGTTTCCAGCTTCTTTCTAAAGTGGTGTGGACAATGCTGTCTCCCTTTTCACATTTTACAGCTGTTACTCCGCTTACAGAAATAGGGATCCAGTACGCCTCCATTTCCTCTGAGGGCCATGAATCCACAATCTCTTGATCTAGCATGTTGCTCGCTAAATTCGATTTTTGCCGTTTGCATTCCCCTATAGATGCAAATGGAAGGATTGTTTGCAAATGATCAGCCGCGGTATACTCAGCGGGTGCCATAAATTAATCTTTCAATGTCTAATCAAAGGCAGTTTGGAAAGCATCTAAGAGACTGCCCAGTTTGAAGTCAATCCATGCTACAAGCTCCATAATTATCACCGTTATTTGCTCTTGTATTTGTTGAAAACACACGTTCAGTAGCTCTTCTTAGCTCATAGAAAAGTGGTCTTTCTTCAGTACAAATGACTGGTAAATCTGAATTAGCAGAGAAGAATGAGGGGGTAGAGAAAGGCGCGGGCCGTTACAGCCTCTGCTGCGCACCTTCTCTATGATCTATAAGTGTTACTTGTCACGCTGCTCTTGTAATGTCATTAGTAAGTTTTAGAGGAGGCAATCAGCAGTTTTATCCCCTCCAAAGTTCCATAACCTATATAGAGTTTTAATTTTGAGGTTTCTGGCAAGCAAAAAACATGTTAAAAAATGACATATTGCCTTATTAATTGCCAGAGAGCTTTATGGTGGTCTGTCTGTGTGCGCTTACCTTATTTTATACTTATAGATACTTGACACACTGTTTGATGTTTATATCAGTTAATGTTTTAAAAACTTAAAACAACAAGCTTTAAATGGGATCTTAACCTCAAGAACTTTGGAATACATTATATCATTGGACTAACTATGATATCCTGATTTAAGATCCCGAAGTTATAACTCGTACTATGATGGTTTGATAACTACCGAAAGACATGTTTCAATCTTAGTTTTATGATAATAACGACAAAAGATTGTTGGTTTGACAACTTGTTTTTTGTTTTTTTTTATTGTACACTTGTTTTATTCATACAATAAAGCTTGTTTTGAAAAACAAAACAAAAAAACCTTATGTAATGAAAAGTACCTGGGAAGGTTATCTTCAAAAATAGAGTATTGCATCATAAAGCTAATAAAACAATCACAAGGAATAGATGCAAGGAAGCAATTTCTGGGAAATATGTGAGGGATGACCTACCTTTTTTCTTTAACACATTTTCTTGAACCTGGATAAACTTTTAGGTTTTATAGTATTTCATGTTGTTTATACTTGTTAATGCTAACAACAATTTAACTAGCAGTTTAACTCATATTGCTGATATTATAATTAATTGTTCTTTAGTATACAGTTGTTTTTCCTTTTTTTCTCTTTGTTTCAGAATGTAAGCTGGCTTAATCTTAAAGGGGTGCCAAACCCCCCAAAAATATTTTGGAGTTCCGACAGAGCATACAATCATAAAAAAGTAAAAATGTACTTCTACTATCAAATTTGTTTTGTTTCCATGATGCGTTGAAGAGATACCTAGTTAGGCCGCTGGAGCACTACATTACAGGAAATAGCACCGCCCTCTAGTACTCTTGCAAATGGATAACATTCTTGAAAAACTGCTACCATATAGTGCTTCCGAAATTAGCTGGCTCCTAAGCATTACATCCCTGCTTTCCAACAAAATATAGAAAGTGAACAAAGACAATTAGATAACAGAAGTAAAAATAGAAAGTTGTTTAAAATCGCATGCTTATAACCTTATTGATTCGCAATTCCCAACGTGCAGGTATCCACGAATAACTATTCTAGTCGTTTCTTTCTATTCTATCTACCCTCTCCCCTTCTTTTCCCGACTTAAATCTTTATGCTATTCTTATCTCTGAATTATGTAAACATTATTGCACTAGACTTATTAACAGCAAACGTGCTCACTATCGTACTGTTTATTAAGAGCTAAAAGCAAGAAATGAGAGAGCACGCAATGTAAGATATATAATCTCAATCATTTCAATATGGTCTGAGATCTCTTGATTCACTTCTGGATTTACGGGAAATACTTGTGTTTTTCTCCTTTTCCTCCAAATAATACAATTCTGTTATTAATGCCTGGTTCAGTTTCTTTGTACCATTGTAAAATTCAATGTAAATATTTCAACATAAAATTGCATTTTTATCTAAATCATAAAAAAAATGGGTTTCATATCCCTTTAATTGTAGGAGTTGCATCTCCTTATCTTGTTAGTTTGGCTATATGTCCCTTGATTAAATAAATAAATAAAGCTGGTTTAAAAAAAATACAGTATATCACTGAGAATGTCAGGAAACATCAAGGCCTAGATTTGGAGTTCGGCGGTAAAAGGGCTGTTAACGCTCCGCGGGCTTTTTTCTGGCCGCACCATAAATTTAACTCTGGTATCGAGAGTTTAATCAAATGCTGCGTTAGGCTCCAAAAAAGGAGCGTAGAGCATTTTTACCGCAAATGCAACTCTCGATACCAGAGTTGCTTACGGACGCGGCCGGCCTCAATTGTTTCCTATGGGGAAACACTTCCTACGTCTGCACCTAACACCCTAACATGTACCCCGAGTCTAAACACCCCTAACCTTACACTTATTAACTCCTAATCTGCCGCCCCCGCTATCGCTGACCCCTGCATATTTTTTTTAACCCCTAATCTGCCGCTCCGTAAACCGCCGCAACCTACGTTATCCCTATGTACCCCTAATCTGCTGCCCTAACATCGCCGACCCCTATATTATATTTATTAACCCCTAATCTGCCCCCCTCAACGTCGCCGACACCTGCCTACACTTATTAACTCCTAATCTGCCGAGCGGACCTCACCGCTACTATAATAAATGTATTAACCCCTAAAGCTAAGTCTAACCCTAATACTAACACCCCCCTAAGTTAAATATAATTTACATCTAACGAAATAAATTAACTCTTATTAAATAACTTATTCCTATTTAAAGCTAAATACTTACCTGTAAAATAAATCCTAATATAGCTACAATATAAATTATAATTATATTATAGCTATTTTAGGATTAATATTTATTTTACAGGCAACTTTGTAATTATTTTAACCAGGTACAATAGCTATTAAATAGTTAAGAACTATTTAATAGTTACCTAGTTAAAATAATAACAAATTTACCTGTAAAATAAATCCTAACCTAAGATATAATTAAACCTAACACTACCCTATCAATAAATTAATTAAATAAACTACCTACAATTACCTACAATTAACCTAACACTACACTATCAATAAATTAATTAAACACAATTGCTACAAATAAATACAATTAAATAAACTAGCTAAAGTACAAAAAATAAAAAAGAACTAAGTTACAAAAAATAATAAAATATTTACAAACATAAGAAAAATATTACAACAATTTTAAACTAATTACACCTACTCTAAGCCCCCTAATAAAATAACAAAGCCCCCCAAAATAAAAAATTCCCTACCCTATTCTAAATTAAAAAAGTTACAAGCTCTTTTACCTTACCAGCCCTGAACAGGGCCCTTTGCGGGGCATGCCCCAAGGATTTCAGCTCTTTTGCCTGTAAAAAAAAACATACCATACCCCCCCCCAACATTACAACCCACCACCCACATACCCCTAATCTAACCCAAACCCCCCTTAAATAAACCTAACACTAAGCCCCTGAAGATCTTCCTACCTTGTCTTCACCATACCAGGTTCACCGATCCGTCCTGGCTCCAACATCTTCATCCAACCCAAGCGGGGGTTGGCGATCCATCATCCGGTGCTGAAGAGGTCCAGAAGAGGCTCCAAAGTCTTCCTCCTATCCGGCAAGAAGAGGACATCCGGACCGGCAAACATCTTCTCCAAGCGGCATCTTCAATCTTCTTCCATTCGGTGCGGAGCGGGTCCATCTTGAAGCAGGCGACGCGGATCCATCCTCTTCTTCCGTTGTCTCCCGACGAATGACGGTTCCTTTAAGGGACGTCATCCAAGATGGCGTCCCTCGAATTCCGATTGGCTGATAGGATTCTATCAGCCAATCGTAATTAAGGTAGGAATTTTCTGATTGGCTGATGGAATCAGCCAATCAGAATCAAGTTCAATCCGATTGGCTGATCCAATCAGCCAATCAGATTGAGCTTGCATTCTATTGGCTGATCGGGTTGATTGACACTCCCTGCTAGAGGCCAATCTGCAGGGGGTGGCATTGCACCAGCAGTTCACAAGAACTGCTGGTGCAATGATAAATGCCGACAGCGTATCATGTCCGCTTGCACATTAATAAATTCACCCCTATATCTAGAGACTAGGAGGCCTACTTATCAAGACGTCAACTTACTTGCATTCAACGGCACCAATACGCTCGCCTGACATCGCCTAACATCGCGGCCGTGAATACGATTTCCATGTTGCAATCAGCCAATAGGATTGAGCTTTCATCCTATTGGCTGATCCAATCAGCCAATAGAATGCAAGCTCAATCCTATTGGCTGATTGGATCAGCAAATAGGATGAAGCATTTTCAAAGGGACCGACAGGGGCTGTCGTGGAGGAAAATCAAAATTTAAAGTTCTATATCCTGACACTATCACAGCTGCCCCACCACCCTGTACACCCGCAAGCTCAATTGAAGTGATCCAACCTAAAAGCCACAAAAACCGCACTATCAAATCAAGAAAATCTGTGTGATCCCCATTAGAAGACACGCTGTCTCCAAAGTACAGAGCAAAAACTCTGAATCCCAAGACTGTCCTATCAGAACAATCCTATGCAATGCCAGATCAATAAAGAACAAAACAGCTATTATTGCAGACCTTATTGAAACATGCGAATAAGCATGCATCACAGAATCATGGTTAGATGAAAATGCAGGGCCTATTCTAGAGGCAGCTATTCCAGACAGTTACACAGTGTTCTACCGCCCGAGACAAGATCGCAAGGGAGGCGGAGTTATGATCTGTGCAAAATCATCCTTAAATCCCGGACCAATATCAGTCCACAAAACCCAATCTTTTGAATGCGTAGCTGCCAGTCTCTCAATAGAAAGAGGATTCTGAATACTGCTAATATACAGACCCCCAGGAGATGGGAAGAGATTTCTTCAGGAACTCCCAGACCTTTTAATCCTTAAACACCCCAGATGGCTTATATTAGGAGACTTCAACACTTGGATTGACAACACCCTATCCCTGCTTGGGCAGGATCTCCTCAGCTTGATACGTACACTCGGCTTCACACAAATCGTCAAAACCCACAGAAAAGTTCATACACTTGATCTAGTGTTCCAGTCTGGACTAGAAGTATCACCAGTAACTGTAAACCCAGTTACCTGGTCAGACCACCACTCCATTGACTTCTCCATTGTATCACAATCAACCAGACACCAGCCTCAGAACCTGGTCAAACACTGCTCATTAAAAGGGGTGACACCACTGGATGTAGCACCACATATGGATCTAAGTGAACTAATGGGCACCTGCGAAGATCCCAGCTCCTTAGTCCGACTCTACAACAAAACCATGAGAGACTCCCTAGAAAGCATTGCATCAACTCACATAAGCACTGTCAAAACCCACAACAATGCATCGTGGATTGACAGCTTCATCAGAGAAATTAAAAGAACAGGACGTAAACTCGAGAGAAAGTGGCACAGAACACATGATCCAGAGGATAAAGCCGCTTTTACTAAACATCTAAATAAATATCAATCCAAGATAACTCAGAAAAAATCTTCATTTTTATCATGAAATTGCACTCTCTCACAATAGACCCAGGCAACTGTTTCGCACAGTAGAAAGGCTCTGCAAACCAGCATGCATGCTTAGCACCACCTATTTTTCTTAGGATAAATGTGAAGCATTTGCAAACTTCTTCAGAGACAAGATTTCCTCAAGCGAACCGCTATCACAGCAGGCCAAACAGTTACACACCAGAACCACTACAATGGAATGCCAGATTGCCCCAGTTTATGGTCCACTTTTACAAATGTCGAGTTAAAAACACCATACAAAAGTTGCACTCTACTACGTGTGACTTAGACCCTGCTCCAACCCAGCTTATATCTGGATGCATTGAAACACTCGCCCCATGCCTCACAAAAATAGTGCAGTGTTAACTAAAAACAGGAGACTTCCCAGATCCTCTAAAAGAAGCTCTGGTAAAACCACTCCTAAAGAAACCTTTATTAGACCCAGACTGCATCATGACTAATTACAGACCAGTATTCAACCTCACATTTCTGGGGAAAATAATTGAAAAAGTAGTGGCAACTCAACTGGAAGCCCATCTATCACGCCTGAAACAGCGCTATTCTGAGTGCTAAATGATCTTCTCATGGCAAGAGACAAAGGTGATTACTCCATTCTAATCCTCCTGGATCTTTCAGCTGCATTTGACACCATTGACCATAGGATTCTGATAGAGCGCTTGCAGCACATCTGTGGTCTAGGAGGCACAGTCCTTAATTGGTTTAAATCTTTCCTCGCTGGTAGATCACAGAGAGTAATATCAGGATCAAGCTAATCAGCACCAACAGAACTGGCCTGTGGAGTTCCACAAGAATCCATCCTGTCTGAGGGACATCATTAACCGACAGGGCCTAAGGTATCATTGTTACGCTGATGACACACAATTCTACTTCTGGTGTGAATCCAAAGGCTACTCATGGAGTAAGATCAGGATTCCTAGGATTTTGTCTTTTCTCCAAGAAGGATTGGAGAAAGGATTGTCCGCTAGTTCCTTAAAGGGACAAATATCTGCTTTGTCTATTCTGTTGCACAAGCGTCTGGCAGATGTCCCAGACGTTCGGGCTTTTTGTCAGGCTTTAGTTAGAATTAAGCCTGTGTTTAAACCTGTTGCTCCGCCATGGAGTCTCAATTTAGTTCTTAAAGTTCTTCAGGGGGTTCCGTTTGAACCCATGCATTCCATAGATATTAAGCTTCTATCTTGGAAAGTTCTGTTTCTAGTTGCTATCTCTTCAGCTCGAAGAGTTTCTGAACTATCTGCATTACAATGTGACTCGCCTTATCTTGTTTTCCATGCTGATAAGGTGGTTTTGCGTACCAAACCTGGGTTCCTCCCTAAGGTTGTTTCTAACAGGAATATCAATCAGGAAATTGTTGTTCCTTCTCTGTGTCCTAATCCTTCTAAGAAGGACCGTCTGTTGCACAACTTGAACGTGGCTCGTGCCTTGAAGTTTTATTTGCAGGCAACCAAAGATTTTCGCCAATCATCTTCTTTATTTGTTGTCTATGCTGGAAAGCGTAGAGGTCAAAAGGCTACGGTTACCTCTCTTTCCTTTTGACTGAAAAGTATCATCCGGTTGGGTTATGAGACTGCTGGACAGCAGCCTCCTGAAAGAATTCCAGCTCACTCCACTAGAGCGGTGGCTTCCACATGGGCTTTTAAAAATGATGCTTCTGTTGAACAGATTTGTAAGGCTGCGACTTGGTCTTCGCTTCATACCTTTTACAAATTTTACAAATTTGATACGTTTGCTTCTTCGGAGGCAATTTTTGGGAGAAAGGTTTTGCAAGCAGTGGTGCCTTCCGTTTAGGTTCCTGTTTTGTCCCTCCCTTCCTCCGTGTCCTAAAGCTTTGGTATTGGTATCCCACAAGTTAGGATGAATCCGTGGACTCGGTACATCTTGCAAAAGAAAACAGAATTTATGCTTACTTGATACATTTCTTTCTTTTGCGATGTACCGAGTCCACGGCCTGCCCTGTCTATTCAAGACAGTATTTTTTATGTAAACTTCAGTCACCTCTGCACCTTATAGTTTCTCCTTTTCTTCCTTGGCCTTCGGTCGAATGACTGGGGGGTGGAGTTAAGGGGGGAGCTATATAGACAGCTCTGCTGTGGTGCTCTCTTTGCTACTTCCTGTCAGGAAGGACAATATCCCACAAGTTAGGATGAATCCGTGGACTCGGTACATCGCAAAAGAAAGAAATTTATCAGGTAAGCATAAATTCTGTTTTTGTTGCTGAATCCTTGCCTGTCTTACTACGCTACCTGGTTAACCCCTAAACTGCTGGACTGATACTTTGTTGCTGAAACTTTGCCTGTCTTACTACTCTACCTGGTTAACCCCTAAACTGCTGGACAGATACTTTGTTGCTGAACCCTTGCCTGTCTAACTACGCTACCTGGTTAACCCCTAAACCGCTGGACTGATACTTTGTTACTGAACCCTGCCTGTCTCACTACGCTACTTGGTTATTCCCTAACTTGCTAGACTGACTCCTTGTTGCTGAACCCTGCCTGTCTCACTTCGCTACCTGGTTAACCCCTTTATTACTGGCCTGACTTTCTGTTGCCGGATCCTGTCTGCCTATTTGACTTGTGCTGTCCAGCCTGTGGTGAGTGCCGCTATCCTCATTTGCCTAATACTCTCTGCTCTGGGATATTCCCTATCTTTCCGGCTCGACACCGGGATAACAAGACTACTGGCCGAGTTCGGTCTGATAGAGGAGTATCCCACAAGTCTTACATTATACTTGGGCCATGGAACCAGATGAGGTGACATAAGCTGTTTATCTCCAGGGACAGATGTTGGGAACTCATACTACACAACTGCAGAATATGGATTCCAAGCTGGTGGCTATTACTGCTCAACTCTCCTTACTAGTCACATCAAGGAATACTGCTCCTGTTGTTTCACCGCCAGTTCCTGCTCCCAGTACTGTGGCTTCTCCCTATGCTTCTGGAAGCATTCCACGGATTACTTTGCCTGACAAGTATGAAGGTACTTCCGTAATGATCCTCACACCTTTCAGTCTCCCCAGTCAAGGGTCACCTTTATCATTTCCTTGCTGAAAGACAAGGCCCTAGCCTGGGTCTCTCCTCTTCTGGAACAGGACTCTCCTCTCCTGCATGATGCTGATGATTTCGTTTCTGCTTTTTCTGCTGTGTTTGGGGTGTCGGGTCGTACCTCTGCTGCAGAATATTCCCTCCTGGATCTTCTCCAGGGAAACACGGATAGTGGCTCAGTTTGCCATTGAGTTTCGCACCTTGGCACTTGAAACCACTTGGGATGTCAGTGCTCTCAAGGCGGCCTTTAGGAGGGGTCTGCATGAACGCATCAAAGATGAACTCACTTATAGTGATATCCCTTCTTCTTTGGATGACTTATAGCACTTTGTATCAGCCTGGACTCCCGCTTTCAGGAGAGACAAGCTGAGAGAGACCGAACTAGGAGGGTCCTCCCTTCCTGTCCCCCTGTTCGTCCGGTTCTGGCGACATCCTCTACCCCTTCAGCAGCTCCAGTTGCCTCAGTGGAGGAACCCATGGATCTCTCCTTCTTCAAACTTTCAGAGTCCAAAAGACAGAGAAGAAGGAGACTGAGACTATACTTTTATTTAACTCCCACCAACTAAAGGACTGTGACATTCGGCCGGGAAAAGCCAATGCTTAGAGGATAACACAGGGGTACCTCTAAGCATGATCTCTACCAAAACCCCTCACTCCTCTCGGATCCTGGTACCTGTTACCCTTACTTTGCATCAGAATACTGCCCACACTCAAGCCTTCATCGATTCAGGGGCAGCTGGCAACTTCCTGGATCACCGTTTTATGATGCAAGCTGGTCTACCTCTTCTACAGAAAAGACATTGTCTCAAGATAACTACCCTGGATGGCACCTCCCTTGGTTCTGGTTTGATCCATTTTGAGTCAGCACCCCTGACCCTGACCGTCAGTGTTCTTCATACCGAACAGCTCCAGTTCGAGGTCATTCATTCCCCAGCTCAGCCTGTCATCCTTGGTCTCCCTTGGCTTCGCTTACATAATCCACAGTTCAAGCTAAAGTCACTCCTCTGCTCGGCATTCCCATAGCCAGCATCCAGACTCCCTCCATCCTTCCTTCGGTATATGCAGACTTTGTTGATGTGTTTGAGAAAAAAGCAGCTGACGTGCTGCCACCCCACCATCCCTATGACTGTAAGATCAACCTCCTTCCAGGAGCCCCACTTCCTAAAGGCAGGACGTATCCACTCTCCAAGGAAGAAACCAAATCCATGGAGGAGTACATCCAAGAAAACCTAGCCAAAGGTTTCATTCGCCCTTCTTCCTCTACTGCTGGGGCTGGTTTCTTTTTTGTCAACAAGAAAGATGGTGGGCTCAGACCCTGCATAGACTACAGGGCCTTGAACAACATAACCATCAAGAATCGCTATCCCATACCACTGATCACTGAACTGTATGACTCACTCCAGGATGCTTGCTTCTTCACTAAATTGGACTTACGTGGAGCATATAATTTGATTCGTATCTCTCCAGGCCACGAATGGAAGACTGCCTTCAACACAAGATCAGGGCATTACGAATACCTTGTAATGTCCTTTGGGTTGTGTAATGCCCCTGCAGTCTTCCAGGCATTTGTCAACGACGTCTTCCGTGACCTCCTCAATCGCACTGTCATCATTTGCCTGGATGATATCCTTGTTTTCTCTTCCACTTTAGAGGAGCATCACAGGCATGTGAGACAGGTGCTTCTTCGTCTCAGGGATAACTCTTTGGTAGCCAAGTTACTAAAGTGTGAGTTTGATCAAGTCCGGATCCCATTCCTTGAATATGTCATCTCAAAGGAGGGTTTTGCCATGGATCCTGCTAAACTCACCGCTGTACTAGAATGGCCTCAACCTACTTCGTTAAAGGAGTTACAGAGGTTCTTGGGGTTCTCCAATTATTACCGCAAGTTCATAAAGAACTTTTCTCAAACAGTCGCTCCTCTCACTGAATTGACTAGACGGAACAAGGACTGTAAACATTGGCCTCTTGTGGCCAAAAATGCCTTTTCTTGTCTGAAAAAGGCTTTCTGTTCAGCTCCTGTGCTCCGCCATCCTGACCCTAACCTACAGTTCACCTTAGAGGTTGATGCCTCCGAGATAGGGGCTGGAGCAGTTCTTACCCAAAGGGACCCTCTGACTTCCAAATCACACCCTGTAGCCTTCTTTTCTAAATGTTTCACTCCTGCTAAGAGGAACTACGATGTGGGTAATCGTGAACTCTTAGCCATTAAAATGGCCTTAACTGAATGGCGTCACTGGCTAGAGGGCACTGTCAACCCTATCCAGATCCTCACCGACCATAAGAATCTGACTTACTTAGAAACTGAAGACCAGGAGAGAGGCATGAGGGCACCAAACACCCAAGCAATAGTGCTGAAACAGTCCCGTATCAAAGATACCACAGGGAATATTTCCTCGTAGTGTACCCAGAGTGTTTGAATAAGTCTCTTGGCGGTTATCAATAAGAATGAACAAATTCAAATTCAAAGCAGTGCAAATGTGTGTATATACGATGCAGTCTCACCTCTATTGGCAGTCCAAATGATAATCCTCATATAGGGCCGTCTGTCACTTCCATTTTGTCTGCATACAATATAAGAAACACACTTTCTTTTCCGTCAGCTTTTGCCGTGTTTCACCCAGATCTTTTGCAGAGGCGCCGTGTACTCACTCCCACCAGGGGGCGTGTCCAAATACCCACTAGGCAATCCTCCAACCGGATGGTTCTAAGCAGCAGTAGCAGTTGATGTCATACCAGGATTCCACCAATCCGATGTGTTCTTGAAGACTGCACCTCCTCAGCAGCGAGTCAACGGCTCTGTATTTGATGTTATTGCTGATTTCAGCGTCCCAAATCGCCAAACACTCCGGGGATAATTGTGGGCAGCACTGAGTAGGGATACTAGCGCTCCTAGGCAAGAAAGTTCACCAGAGCAAAAAAGAAAAATGGAGCGCTAGTAAAATATGTAAAACATAACCTTTATTGGTTATTTAAAAATAGGACATACAGTCATCATTAGAACGAGTAGAGGGCATACCTCTGGCTGGCAGGCTTACGCGTTTCGGCTAGGCCGTAATCATAGCATACTGATGCCAGCCACAGGTGTGCTTTTTATACATAATTGGAACATCACCATTGGATAAAATTAACATGTCATTAAAAACAACAACACGCCCAGAGTGAATTTAACCCCTTATGTTCAGTGGGTGAAGCGGACTCTTTTGAATTGTTCAAAAGACATATAGATTGATAAACAAACGGTGATACCTGTTGTTCTATAAATACACATGTATATATGCAATATATTAAACAATACAAACTTCATTTATGTGTATACAAACAAACAACACCGTTCATAGTATAAATCAAGATTAGGCTCGTAATGTAGAAGATGTAGAACATATATAATATCTTTAGTACTCTGGTTATGTTAATCATGTAACACTAGTAGATAAGAAGAGAACAAATGCAGACTTAATCAGTACACATACTTATTTGCTGTTTGATTGTTGGATATGAGTATTCTACTGCACAATCTAAGTAGTAATAATCAGGCTACAAGTAAATAGAATGATATATATATACTTCAAGATGTATGAATACTCAAGTATCCAGAATAGTTTGGATTTGAAGGGATAAACACTTTGTTGATAAAATAATGTGTAGCCAATAGCTACAAACATATCTCTGAACTATAATCTAAAAGTATATATATATGTATGTTTATAAACTTAAAGGGTGTTCTATTTTGTACATTAAATATACCCACCACAAATGGATGGGATGATGGTAGAGAATAGTTTAATTTAATAAATAGTACTCAATAATAAAGTAGGGAAACTAATGTTAATAAAAGCCCCAGAGCACATAGGGGGAGAGAAGAACGAGGCAGGAGACAATTAGGGATGGATATTTAAGAGAGAAAGGAAGGAAATTGGAGATCATTGATATAATCTTATATGTGTATGGTAGGTGGTCTGATAGACCAGAGACCCTGTGGTTTAATGAATCATTCCCAGTAATTTATAAGGTCGAACTCAGAGTTCAGACCTCTTGGTATCCTGGTATCCATCTTAAAGATCCATAGCATCTCTCTCTTAGATAATGCTACTTCTCGATCTCCCCCACGTTTGGGTCTCAGTACCATATCTATAGGCTGCCAAGAAAAACAAGTTAAGTTCTTTCCATGAATTTCAGCAAAGTGGTGCACCAAGGGGGTGGTAGCTTTTCCCACCCTAATGGTGGACAGATGCTCAGTAATTCTGGTTCTGATCTCCCTGGTGGTGAGTCCTATGTACTGCTTTCCACATTTTTAAATAACCAATAAAGGTTATGTTTTACATATTTTACTTAGAAACTGCTCATCGACTCAATCCTCGTCAGGCCAGGTGGGCCTTGTTCTTTTCCCGTTTTCACTTTGTGGTTTCCTACCTTCCTGGAACCAAGAACAAGAAGGTGGACGCCCTTTCCCGTCAGTTCCCTCACTCAAGTGATTCCTCCGAAGCTCCTATCGAACACATCATACCCCCCTCCTCAATACCACTCTTCTGCAAAGATTACAACGTGCTCAGTCTAATAAACCTCCTGCTGCCCCCATGACCTCTGATATCCTCTTTGTGCCTCGGAACCTCCGTATCCCTGTGCTAGCCTGGGCTCATGATAGCAAACTCTCAGGACATTCTGGTTTGACTAGGACCTGACGTCTTTGCCAACATGTTTGGTGGCCTACTATGAAGTCTGATGCTCAGGACTACGTGAAAGTCTGCACAATTTGTGCTGCCATCAAGACTCCCCAATCCTTGCCTCCTGGTCTGCTCCAACCATTGTCCATTCCCAAATGACCCTGCACACACATAACGATGGACTTCATTGCTGAACTTCCCTCTTCCGATCACCATACTGTTATCTGGGTTGTGGTGGATCGCTTCTCCAGACTGGCTCACTTCGTACCTCTAGCCAAACTACCTTCTGCTCAGGAATTGTTGTCCCTTTTTCTCTTGCATGTGGTACGACTTCATGGCATTCCTGTGAATATCGTCTCCGACAGGGGTTCACAGTTCATCTCTGCCTTCTGGATAGCCTTTTGTAAGTTAATTGGAACCACTGTATCCTTGTCTACCATCCTCAGACCAATGGACTAACTGAGAGAGCAAACCAGGATCTTGAAGCCTACCTCAGAGCCTTTGTCAACACTCACCATACCAACTGGTCTGCATTACTACCCTTAGCTGTGCTGGCAAGAAACACCCATTGGCACTCGTCTCTTCGGTGCTCTCCATTCCAAGCTGCAGCAGGTTATCAACCTCGTATCTTCCCTCTTTCAGCTCGGTCCACTGGGGTTCCTGCCGCAGACCGTCATGTCACTGATCTCACCACTCATTGGCAACGGATTCGCTCTCAGCTCTGTTCAGATGTAAGAGGTTTGCTTATCGTCACAGGGCTTCTGTACGTGCCATTCCAGTGGGTGAACATGTTTGAGTTTCCACTCGACATATCGTCTACATCAACCCTGTCACAAATTGGGGCCTAGGTTTATCGGTCCTTACAAGGTCCTAAAAAGACTGTCTCATGTTCCCTTGCCGAGAACCCTACGCATACATCCAGTCTTCCACATATCACTACTCAAGCCGTACATCAAGAATAGATATTCCCAGCCTCAAACTCCTCCTCCGCTCTTGATCCATGGTAACCCCGAATATAAAGTGGCTAAGATTCTGGACTCCAGATACAGGCGCAGACAATTGCAGTATCTGATACATTGGAAGGGTTACTCTGTAGCAAACCGTTCCTGGGTTCCTGCCCGTGATGTGCATGCTCCATCTCTGGTCTCCAAATTCCCTGCTGCTCGCCCTTTGAAGCCGATTCTGGTTCCCGGAGGGAACCCTTGAGGAAGGGGCTATGCTGTGTCGGTTCTGGGTGCGTGCGGCGCTGTCGTCATCGCCGCACACTCCTGATGCTGGCCGGTCCTGTGGCGCCAATCCTCTGCCTATTTAAACAGGCAGCAGACGATCAGTCACTGCCCAAGTATAGTTACTACTTCTTGTGCTCCTGGGAGTGACAGATCGTGCTGAACTGATATTTTGTTGCTGAATCCTTGCCTGTCTTACTACGCTACCTGGTTAACCCCTAAACTGCTGGACTGATACTTTGTTGCTGAAAACTTGCCTGTCTTACTACTCTACCTGGTTAACCCCTAAACTGCTGGACTGATACTTTGTTGCTGAACCCTTGCCTGTCTTACTACGCTACCTGGTTAACCCCTAAACTGCTGGACTGATACTTTGTTGCTGAAACCTTGCCTGTCTTACTACTCTACCTGGTTAACCCCTTATCTGCTGGACTGATCCTTGTTACTGAACCCTGCCTGTCTCACTATGCTACTTGTTTATTCCCTAACTTGCTGGACTGACTCCTTGTTGCTGAACCTTGCCTGTCTCACTTCGCTACCTGGTTAACCCCTTTCTTACTGGCCTGACTTTCTGTTGCCGGATCCTGTCTGCCTATTTGCCTTGTGCTATCCAGCCTGTGGTGAGTGCCACTCTCCTCATTTGCCTGATACTCTCTGCTCTGGGATATTCCCTATCTTTCCGGCTCGATGCCGGGATAACAAGACTACTGGCCGAGTTCGGTCTGATAGAGGAGTATCCCACAAGTCTTACACTGACACCCTACATCCCATCCCACTCACTTAGGTAAGCCAACACATCCCTCCTCTCAGTGCCAAGAATAAGGACAAACTCAGGCTCCAGAGCATTCGGCCACGCTGCCCCTACTTTCTGGAACTCTCAGAGAGGCACCGTCCTTACAGACTTTTAAAAAAAAGCTAAAGACCCACCTCTTCCATCAGGCATTCAGTCCGCTTATCTGACCTTCAGAAACACTTAACTTTTATGTCTTTATGTTGGTATATTTGTAAAGTGCTCTGAGTCTCAAAGGGAGAAAAGCGCTATATAAATCGCAAATTATTATATTATGTAAAAGAAGTGTGTGTCATACACAGATAATTACACCAGAGCACACATATAGGCTGACTCAAAACATGGTTACAGCACAGTATGTGAGAGCTACTTTTGAAAAAAACTATACCACAAAACACTTGACCAAAGACTGTTAAGAGACTTGGATACTTTAAGGTGAAAAATTGATTAATTTAGTGAATTAACCCCTTAACTCAAACTGACATATATATACGTCATGGGGTAAATTGCCTATTGTACCGCATAACGTATATATACGTCACAGATCCAGGAAGCTCCAGCAGTCTCAGCTCTACAGTCACAGACAAAAGCTGCTGTTCCTGAGCTGCAGGCATCTCTCTTCATATGGTAACAAAGCACAATCTGTTCTCAGTTACCATAGGAAGGCAGATGCCTGATTTTTACAGACAGTGATACTGTGTATGTCACTGTCTGTAACAATTACCTGCTGGTGCCGGTGGTAAGTGTGGGAAGGGAGGTGGGTGTTCAGCCCAGCGACAGAGTGGGAGGGACCCTACCTACAGAATTTTTTTATTTTTTTTAAGTAAGAGGGATGGATGGGAAACTACACTACAGAAAAGGGGTGAAATGGTGGTTGCAGTGCCCTATATAATGATCGTGGGTAGGGTGATCCAATACATTACAGAAAAAAATATTTGTTAATTAAATAAATAAATAAAAATACACACAAATTAGGTACTGGCAGACAATTGCCAGTACTAAAGAAGGCTGCCACTAGTGGGAGGTGGGAGGGATAGAGAGCTGTTTGGGAGGGTTCAGGGAGGTGGAAGGGTTGAGGGCAATTCCTACACTGCAGAAAAATCATAATTAAAAAAAAAAAAAGCCCTAAACTTCATACTGGCAGACTGTCTGCCAGTACCTAAGATAGTAGGGATATATATATGTATATGTGCACTCAAAGCGGCTACAGGGTCTGTGCCAAAGTACTTTTAATATGCCTTAGCGTGTTTGGAGGCTATATATGATATATAATTATAATTTTTATAATTATGTTTGGAAACCGTTGTTAATAAAGTGCTTTTAAAAAAACATATATTGTATCTCAACAGAAAAGTTTAATAATCACAAATTGGTTACAAATCTTAAAATATAAAATTCAAGAGCATAACCGGTCATATCATAAAAACATATAAAACTAAATTCATATGATAAAAATCCTATTTCATTCTCATCTCAAGCTTTGACTGATTTATATTTAGGATCACTCTATAGTTGAATATCCACATTAGTCAGAACTTGCAGTCTATACTAGTGGTGTGGGAAACAGACACACAGTTCAGTGACTCCTTAATATCCTGTATTTCCCACAATGTAATATAGTCTGTTATTTCTTTTCTTATATTAGTGAGTCAATGCTGTTAATAGTGGTTAACTGTAGTTTTCTGTTATAAAAATGGACTATGTCCAGTTCCGCTGTGTTAACTCAAAAAATTAGGTGCAAAGGATTACTCAAATAAAGCTGATAGCGGTATTGCTAGCACCATCCATACAGACTCTTACACCCCTCTTCGCAAAAGTGCCTATTTCCTTAGCTGAAATGGCTCTCTGAGTGTCCGTTATGGTTACATTATAGTAATAACTGAAGAGCCTCAGCACGGGTGTCTGGAGAGTTGTGTATGGCACCTAAGCCCGTTCACCGCTTCTCCAATGTTGTCAAGTGGTTCCGTATCACCTGGTTGCAACAGCCAATCAACAGGGAATAGGCGTAGTAGTCTGTTATTGGATCCTTACTCTGCGCAGAGTATTTGAAGAAAAGTACTTAAATAAAATTATAGTTTTGATAGGTAAATAGAAAAAAAAGAAGGCTCTATTTCTGGTTAAATGGAGTGATATCAAAAATGCTAAAAATTCTCCAGTATTTCTGACAAGTTTTTCTCTGAAATATCTGGTAGCGGAGGGGTTAAAGGGACATGAATCTCCTTTTTTTCATGGTATCCTTTGTTGAAGAAGTAGAAATGCACTACTAGGAGCTATCTAAAAGCAATAAGATGAGGAATATATGTACACCCACCTATCAGCAGCTCCTGAGTCTACCTAGGTATCCTTTTTAACAAAGGATATCATGAGAACAAAACAAATTAAATAATAGGAGTATATTGGAAGGTTGTTTAAAATCACATTCTCTATCTAAATCAGGAAAGAAAAAAAAATGGGTTTCATGTCCCTTTATACATTGGTTTGAATTGCACAGGCGGATCTGTAGTATCATTGTACAATCTAGATTGAGCATCTGATTTTTAGTTATAGATAAAGAAAAATAAAACGTGTATGCAGAACACACAGCTGATATCGTGGTCAAGCCTACTGTAAGAGATGTGGAACCAGCCTCCGAGGTACCCCATCTTCAAACCTTATCCCCATCTGTCATGGAAGATTGTTCCGGTACATATGAGTTGATCATTGATTGCTGGGGTGGATAATAAGGAGTACCCAAGCATAATGTCCCTGATCTAAAAAGCGCAGGATGAAATGTATAGGTTGCTGTTTTGTCCGGAGGGACTGATAGTCTTCTCTATGGTGATCTTGTCTGCTAACCAGCAAACACTTCAGATCCCTCTGTATTGACAAGATGTTCGGGTACTTCATCATGGCTTAATCTGATAATGAGTCCTTCAAGGAAGAGCCCAAAGTGTGGGACATGTGGTCTTGCTGTACTATTCGGCAAGGAGAGGAATGGGGAGTCTATCCAGTCTCTTACATGTATATGGGACATTCTTGTTCTTCAGCATCCATTTATTTGGTGTTTATATAAAAGATTTTTATGATAAGTATGTGTTAATAAAACCACTTTTGTGGCTAGGCAGAATCAATGCTATCAATGATTCTCCTCACTAAGTTACTTTATCTCTTCCAAACCCTCCCCATTCCAATACTGAAATCACTAATCCACAATCTCCAGAAATCCATTATCTCATACATTTGGCAATACAAAAGACCCCGTATTGCCACTGCCACACTCTATCGCCCCAAAGAACTTGGTTGACTGGGTATTCCAAACCTAATACACTATAGACTAGCCACTTTCCTCCCCAGAATTGCTATTTCTCTTGAATTAGATATATGGCTCTTTCTCTTTAACAAATTCTCCCAAATAAAGTGCAAGTTTAAACTCGCATTGTTGACCATCATGATTAACTTGGCGAAGAGGCTGATACCAAAAAACTGGAAATCACAAACCCTCCCAATAATTCCCACCAGGAGAGAAATTGCCTCTTAATCCCTTGTATTAGAAAAATATCGCTATACACAAAACAAATGCATAGATGACTACCATTGTATCTGCTTTCTTTGGGAAGAATATATACTGTACATCTTGAGAAAACACCCAGATAAGCCTACTCAAACTCTACACATATCGCTAAAATCCCCTCTTTTTCACTCATCTTCATCACGATCTAAGCCATCAAGCACAGAATACTATGATAAACACTTTCTAAGAGACAAGTTAATGATTGACCCCCTTTATGTCAATCCGTTACCCTTGCACAGACTGAAATACATGTGTTTATTTTTATTTTTTTCTGACATGCTTTCCTGCAAGAAGCATATAACACACTGAGTTTTATACCTTATGTTGTTTTGGGTTTAATTATAATATTGCTTATCAACGAACAAATTATTTATTTGAAATCCCGTCTCATATAACCTGTATAAGAAGATCTATAAAGCCTTGTGGCTCACAAAATAACTGAGACTCTGTATCACTTGTAAGTTTTCTTTTATTGTTTGTATTGTTTACACAATTTTCAATAAAGCATTTTTGAAAAAAAAAAAAGTATGTGTTAGTAGACTGCAATATATTTTTTTAAAATATCAATAAAAAGATGACATAGTAAAGTAATGGTGATAGTGTTTGCTTCTTGATATTTAGGGGCTCATTTATCAAGCTCCGGATGGAGCTTGAGGGCCCGTGTTTCTGGCGAGCCTGCAGGCTCACCAGAAACAACAGTTATGAAGCAGCGGTCTAAATAAGAGCAGGCGACAGACCGCCGCAATTCAACACGATCGAGTATGATCGGGTTGATTAACACCCCCCTCCTGGCGGCTGATTGGCCGGGAATCTGCAGGGGGCGGCATTGCACCAGCAGCTCACAAGAGCTGCTGGTGCAATGCTGAATACGGAGAGCGTATTGCTCACCGCATTCAGCGAGGTCTGTCAGACCTGATCTGCATTGTTGGATCAGGTCCGACAGATCTTTGTTAAATAGGGGCCATATACTCTAATTAGAAAGGTCTCGAGTTTTTACACAAAATATTCAGTTTTACATGGTGTAACAAGAACCTCTTAAAATAGAAGCAACAATGTAAAGTATGAACTATACCCTTGTTGTTTACTTCTACGTTCAATAAAATATTTTATATTCTTATAAACAGTTTATCTGGACAAATATTATTTTCAGACACCAGCAAGTTAACATCTCAAGTAATACCTCATATTAGAAAGTAATAGTGTTTAAAGGGACAATAAACTCCAAATTAAATTTTCATGATTTAGACAGAGCATGCAGTTTTAAACAACTTTTCAATGTACTTCTATTATCTAATTTGCTTTGTTCTCTTGATATCTGATGATGAGTTTTTCAAGGAAGAGCCCAAAGTGTGGGACATCTGATCTTGCTGTACTGTTCAGCACGTAGAGGAACTATCCAGACTCTTATATGTATATGAGACATTCTTGTTTTCCATGTGAATCTGCAGTGGGGGTCCTCTGATCTCATTGTACCGTCCAGCACTAAGAGGAATGTAGAGTCTATACAGAAATATACAACTACGACAGTCTTGGTATATTCTAAGAATATATTATTTCCTCACCAAGACACATCATTGCCATCTCACAGCCTACTGAAGGGTTCCTGTTTTGTCCATATGTAATATTAAACGCAGGATACCATGATGGTTGAAAACTAGATTTTTCATCTGGCATTGTGTATTCCATATTATGCTTTTTAGCTTCGGTCTTTCTGGTTGTGGCATATTCTTTCATGTGAGCAATTCCACTAGGAGTCATCCTATTTATGTCTAACAAAATAAAATACTATTTTTCAATAAGAATAATCAATCTAAAGCATATTTCTAGTTTTACAAAATAAAAGTGATTAAACAAACACCTGATTACTTAGAAATACCTATATTAAAAAGGAGCAATCTCCAACAAAGCAGCAATGAATATCAGAAGCAAGAGAGATTGAATGTTAATCTTCAAATGGTTATCCTCAAAGAAAAATAAATATATTTCATAGCTTAATACTGCACGACTTATAAATGTCTTTGACAATAGCAATGTGGTACTCACATACTCTAGAGCTTAAATCCAGCTCTGAGATATTTTTTAACGTTGATAAACCAGCAGCATTGCAGGATCAATTTCTTGGAGGATTTATTATAAAAAGTATATACTGATACAATATGTTACAACAAAAAACAAAGTAATAAGGCTTTTAAGTCACTCAGGGTTCTAACACAGCTGCACAGAATCAAAGGATCAAACACGGACCACCAATGTCCTTAGTGTATAAAGTTCCGTCCTCCGACATACGTTTCACTGTTGTTACTACAGCTTTTTCAAGGAGACTCCTTGAGAAAGCTGTAGCAACAACAGTGAAACGTACGTCGGAGGATTGGGGCTGAAAGGTGGCAGAGAAGTTAAGTTGCAGCGGTCTTATGAAATGATGGGGCATCGATGCAGTACCGTTGCTTGTTATCAATTGTTCTTTTTTATTTAAGTTTATATATATTTTTTTGTGACTGCCAGCACATTGTTCAATAATAATAAAAACATTTTTTCATTAATGCATTATAAGAGGTTGTTCACCTCTTATAATGCATGGGGCCGATTTATCATGTCCGCCCGACATCGATAAATGCCGACAGCATATGCTGTCAGCATTTATCATTGCACAAGCATTTCATGTGAAATGGTTGTGCAATACCGCCCCCTGCACATTCACGGCCAATCGGTCTCTAGCAGGAGGTGTCAATCATCCCAATCGTATCTGATCGGGATGATTGCTATCCGCTGTCTTAAGACCGCTGCTTCTTAACTTATGTTTCCGGTGAGCCTAAAGGCTCGCACAGAAACTGCTGCATTCGCAGCATCATAAATCTGCCCCTATATATTTTTAGAGTAATTCAAATTTGATAATAGAATTAGATTAGAAAGTTGTTTAAAATTGTATGTTCTATCTGAATCATGAAAATATAGGGTTTCATGTCCTTTTAATCATGTCTACAAAGATGAATTACCTAAACCAAAGTTTTAAACTGACTTTAAATTTATTCACGTAAACTGTTATATTATGATAGGTTCATGAAATGTAGAGCATCAGATATATCGAGCAAGATTCATGTTTGATTTACAAGCTCTGCTTTCTAATATAAAATGGATTTCATGTCAGCAATAGTTACAGACTTATTTACTGGCTGATCCGGGAATTAAAGCTCATTTATGTGTAGTGTAATGTGGTTTCATGCTTAAAGTGACTTTACCACATGATATATGTTTGAGGTTGATGTTTCATCCATTATTTATCTGTGTTTAAATCAATGCTCTGTATGTCCCAATTATACAAAAGGTTGTAAACATAATATGCAAGAAATGGGAACACAGTATGTTTTCAATCTGACCTCATTAAAAAATGAAAAAAAGATCAGATTTTTTATATTTATTACATTTTTATTGAGTTTAGACAACAGTAATGAGTAATACAATTAATAGATTTGGTACACTAAGGTACTCAATCCAAATCTGCAAACATATGTACAATATACATACTCATTTGAACACAATTTAAATACAATTTTAATTTTAAGACATACCCTAATGTGAAACATAGCGCCTATGCTACCTCAACCTCACCAGTAATGAATACTGCCCATTGGATAAATGCTACAGAGCCTAGCAGGGGTCAAATATGATTTTGTATTTTCTATTATGCTAGATGAGGTGGACAATCTTAACATGTTTTTAAATATATGGGGCAACTCTGAGCTCCCTATTTGGGAGCCTAATTTTCTCTCCTGATGTTGTACATAGCCTAAACTATGTGGTCACTTGTAATCAATAGGTCTTTATAACCTAGAAATAAAGAGCCTTATTGGGACCTGGAGAAAATATATATATATATATTGTGCTGCTGCTGGCTTGTAGCAGTAGCTTTCACTTTAAGTTGATTTATAATTAAGCTGCAGTCCAGCTGCTCCTTTACTGTATTAAAGGGATAGTAAACACCAAAAATGTTATTGTTTAAAAACATAGATAATCCCTTTATTTACCATTCCCTAGTTTTGCTTAACCAACACTGTTATAGAAATATACTTTTTACCTCTGTAATTACCTTGTATCTAAGCTTCTGCAGACTGCCTCCTTATCTCAGATCTTTTGACAGACTTGCATTTCAGGCAATTAGTGTTGACTCTTAAATAAATCCATGTGCGTGAGCACAGTTAGTTATATAAAACACATGAACTAAGGCCCTATAGCTGTGAAAAACTGTCAAATGAATTCAGATAAGAGGCGTCCTTCAAGGGCTTAGAAATTAGCATATGAGCCTACCTAGGTTTAGCTTTCAACTAAGAATACTAAGAGAACAAAGCTAATTTAATGATAAAAATAAACTGAAAAGTTGTTTAAAATTACATGAATTATGAAAGTTCAATTTTGACTAGACTGTCCCTAAAAAATTTAAAATGGTCTGCATAAAAAATTTCAAACAAACAGATTTTCATTAAAAAAAAATTCCGAACGGGGGGCGGAGCCAGCAGTGAAGCAGTGCAGTCGCACATTTCAGGAGCTCCAACGACATTACATATAAAGTTTAATAGTACAGACTGCTCCAGCCCAAATATTGGTCCCTAGACGAAGATTGTTTGACTTGGGAGAGCTGTGTGTCTAATTCTTGAGAGGACTGCACTAAATTGACGAGACCCAGTGATTCCACATACCACTGATAGGCAGCTTTGTGGTCAGCCATCTTGGGCCCACCGCTACTGTGCTTTTAGTAAGCTGTCTGTCTACCTTCTACTATTAGCAACCATGTCGACTGGAGATCAGATATTAAAGGAGATGCACCTCTTTCTGGATGGGTGCAGGGACATGTTTAATCGCCTATTTGCCTTATCGTCCCACCAAATAACTAGTAAGTTTGCGGCCCATATTACCCACGTGCCCGCTGACATGGCTGCTCCTGGGGGCGGTGGCGCCTTGGGGCCCCGGCGCTCCTCGCCTCCTGGGCATGCTGTGATGAGAACACAATCAAGGACTGCAGCGCCTTACCTACCTCGGAAGGATCCCGTGAACAAGATTCTCCATACAGGATGCATGACACCCCCAGGCAACTTAGCTTCTGCTTTCATGCCGCCAACTGGGAGGAGATGCTCTAGTCCAGCACACCGGATGCCTCTTGCGGTGTCCGGTGGGTGCGGATGGGGACTACTACTGGCAACTAAAGAAATCATGTGTGCAGTTACCTGGCCGCTCACGGAAGTCTATCTGCCTGTCGCTGCAGCAGCAAAGAGCTATACAAGGCCACTATTGGGCCCGGAGTTGGCAATTACCAGAGTTCTGTTGCGGAGCCCGGAGCTGTTAGTGGTGACAGGCCTCTCCCCACAAGTTACGGGACATTATCAACCATGGCGAAAAGGTGTGGGTTGAGGCCGAACAGCTGGTGAGATTCTGTGTCGCTGCATGACTGAACTTTACTATTACATCTCCTATTAGAAAATTGTCTAATTATATTCCCAGGTCTTTGCAGCAGACTCATAATATTTGCTTCTATTTCCCAAAACTTTTCCAGCCCTATCTAGGTCTATGTGTGCTGATTAACCCCTCTCTTATAGCAACCTTCTAATAGCTCACTAAAGGAAAAGGTTGAGCGACTCCCTATACGCAAACTTGATATAAATGATTGTCTACTGTTTATTAATTGTCATTTATACGCAGTGTGGACACAGAATAGGCATCTGATGCTCTAACGCTTTATCACTTTATCACTGTTTGAACTCTTGCCCGAGAAGAATAGAGTCCAGTTAAAACACTCCCGTGGGCTTATATTTTTGCTCTGAATGTAACTCTCACCCCTATGCCTCACACTACTAATGCTGAGCTGTCTGCGGCCGGGATAGCGAAGGCAAGACCACTTACTCTATTGTCTTACTATTCAAGGGATTAACAAGATATTTTTATATGACAGGCAAACTATCTTACTGTATAATTGTATATCTTACTGTATTACTGTATCATTACCGGTTTATTTTAGCACCACCATTTCTTGTGTCACACTGCTCTCTTGTACACTAATATGTTTACATAGTTCCTATTCAGCAAGGCCACAACAGGTCTCTCAGTCTATTTATTTACCCTACACTGACCCAGCTCCTGTAAATTTTAGAATGACTTCAACTTAACCCTAGTACTAGGTGATTTACTCTCACTAAGGCTAGCTTCCCCTTCTGCAAATGTATTAACTTCTCCGCAATATAGATTAATGGGTCCATAATAGACTTTAACTTACTACATCCCCTTGTTATTATTATCTTCAGAGTTGCTTGCTCACTATAGAACCGTCTGTAAATAGTTAAGAGCTCTGGTGTAATCAACATTGGTTCTTGTGCTTTGCGGTAAGTTTAGGTTCCCAGGGTCCCCAGAAAAGAAAAGAGTTTAGTATTAAATTATATTGCTTGGTTGTAGTTTCCAAACTCAGCACCATGGATTTTTCCTATATAAAACTTACTCTCATAGAGACCCCTAAGTTTCTTTATCCAGAGCACAACGGTGACCCACTATACAATTAACCTGTTTCTAGTAACCCCCTAGCAATTCATGCACCCTTGAAACTATTCACATAGACCTAGTGCTCTCCTCATATATCTTGATTTTCACCTTCATAATACCACCTCCTCTCCCCTCCCACCTTAGTGTACCTCCTAGTTTAGGAGGGTTAAATAAGCGGCCAATCTCATCTATGCTGCGCCTTCATAACTTCTAAGTTGCTTCATATATTTAAATCACCTCCCCCCCCATAATAATAATAATGTACCCTCTATTTTAGAGGGGCTTAATATGCGGTTTGTCTCGTGTATACCGCAACCTAACTATTGCATCTCACACTTCCTAAATTTTAATTCCCACATAGTATTTAAGAGAAGAATCTGCAAGACCATCCAGATCAGCAGGACTGATCACTGTTGCCTCCCATTTGCATATATGCTCCTAACACAGCGTCTGGTAGCCCCTATCAAGATGCTAGATTGAATGTACCATTTCAGTCTTCATCTATTAATATAGGAAGCAAATATTATATTTAAATATTCCACTTCAGATTCTGTTTATCACTACAGGAAGTTAATACTATTTTATATCTTACATAGCACTATATATATTGGTTATACTCTATCTACCTTATTCATTTCAAGAAAGTTACTATACGCTTGAATTTATATAAATTATGAGTAATCCTGTGGATTCATCAGAATTCCTAGTTAATACCCCTCGCGTCTTATGTTATATGAATCTTCAGGTCCTCAGGAACAAAATTGCTACTAAATTTCAAAAATAGAGGTTTATCATTGAGATCCAAAAGTGGTCTCCTTGGTCACAAGTTCCTTCTCTCGCTTCATTATTTCCTATCACTTTTGTTGGCCCAAGAGTAATATATTGTGTCAGACAGAAGGTTCCTGAAAGATCAGCATCTTATTTGTTTAATGTTTGCAAACTATGTAAATTGTTGGCTAAACGTTTCTTGCATGTTTATTTTATTACTCCTGTAACATTGAAGCCTAATCTCATTTGGCAAAAGAATGTGTTATTATGATCTATGTATGTCTTTAACTAAACCTCAATAAAAATCATTTTAAAAAAAAAAAAAAAAAAAAAAAAATTCCGAACAAACCCAGTTAAATAAAAAAACTTTTAAACAAACTTTGAGTTTCTCACTGAAATTATTTTCATACCGCTTCTGTAATCATGATATAAAAGATTGTAAAAGCTTCTCTGGGATCCCCTTTGTTCAGAAATAGCAGATAATGCCATTGGTTTTGTTAATTATTAGGCTGCTATTTTAAGCTGCACACAACACTTCTATTATTCCTGGCAGTCAAGGGGCTAATCAAAGTAGCTTGTAAGTTTAATTTTAGCTGTAGTGTAGAGACTACCCTCTCACCTGACACCTCATTCCCTGTGATCCCTCCTAAACAGCTCTCTTCCCCCCAACCCCGCACTTCTCCACACTATCTTAAGTATTGATAGTCTGCCAGTATGCAGTTTGTTTGTTTTTTTGTTTTGTTTTTTCCAATTTTTATTATTATTTTTCTGCAGTGTAGTGATCCTCCCACAGCTCTATAACCCCCCCTCACACTAATGGTGGCCATCTTTCGTATTGGCAGCTGCCAGTACTTAATGTATAGACATTTAAAAAAATATATATTTTTTTTTCTGTAGTGAAGTGGTCCCCCCTCCCAGCAATCATTAAATAGGGAAACTCCACCCTCTTTTTCACCTCTTTTTTGTTTTGTTTTTTTTCCAATTTTTATTATTATTTTTCTGCAGTGTAGTGATCCTCCCACAGCTCTATAAACCCCCCCCCCTCACACTAATGGTGGCCATCTTTCGTATTGGCAGCTGCCAGTACTTAATGTATAGACATTTAAAAAAATATATATTTTTTTTCTGTAGTGAAGTGGTCCCCCCTCCCAGCAATCATTAAATAGGGGAACTCCACCCTCTTTTTCACCTCTTTTCTGTAGTGCAGCACCCCATCCCTCCCTCTTCCTTCAATTTTTTTCTGAAGAGTAGGGCCCCTCCGCCACTGGGCCACCCACCCACCTCCCACTTTCCCTTCCACACCTCCCGCCAGCACCAGCAGATGACAGACAGTGACACATACCTTTCCCATTCTGTGAGAAGCACAATTGGGCTAAAAGAAGCTATATGTACAGTGTAGAGAGGCACTGCTACAAGTCTATCTTACCAAAGGGAGTAACTTGTTGCTGTAACTTTGTGACTTGATACACAGTAACGTGATTAGGCAAAACCGGTTAAGGAATAAAAAATATAAAGATAGCGGTACTCACTAGTTCCACCGGTTCCCCTTTTTCTGCCGTGCTGGTCTGATTGCAGCTCCTCTCTGCATTTAACAAGGATACTAGTCAAATTGTAATGACTCCACTGCTCTGAAAGTTGACCGCTGTGTGTCTCCAGCATGTTCTCCTCCATAGTTGATGACATCACGGCCTGGGCAATTTGCAAGTTCCCCCTACTAATTAGTTTAGTCCATGTATTGGGCACTGGTATCGAAAAATCTTTTAGCCAGATTTTTTTAAAACTTAAATATTTTTTTTTTGGCATAATTCATGAGTCACGTAAAGGACAGTCTTACGCATTTCAACATTATTACGCCTTACTCAAAATAAGCTTCTCCTATGTGGTAACAGGGCCATAGAACAAGCCACTTAGCTGTTGTTCATTCATTGCAAACTGCTTTTCTTTCTGTATTATTACCCTGGGGAAAGTCTCCCTAAGGGTGATGGGAGAAACCAGACATAGACTCCTTGCCCAATGTGCTTAGAGGGATATGGCTGCATCTGCCCTCATATGGAACTGGATGACCAATCATGCTCTGTTACCATATGAAGGCAGGTGCCTGCAGCTCAGGAACAGTGGCGGAAGCTGGAGCTTCCTGAAGCTACGACATAGATCTATGTAATGTGGTACGAGGGGATTTGTACCGCATGACAAAGATCTGCATCATATTAGGTTAAGGGGTTTTTCCATTAGACACTATAGTCAGACAAATACAATTTATTTGTAAAGGAAACTGCACCACCCTCTCTCTCCATATGCAGTTGAGAGCTCACATTATAATAATGGATCACATGAACTTCTAGATATTGTGCAGTTAATTTAGCCTATACTACTATTAAAGGACATTGAATTCCTCTTCATTTTATAAAATAATGTACTTGTTCTAATCCCCCTAGAGTAGCCAAAAAGTCATTTCTGTAACCTGCAAATGCAGAAAATCGAATTTGAAGAATTTTGAAAACCTAGGTCACAGATTTTTAACCTCCCTAGAGAGCGTGTGACATTTGTTCACAAATGTAAGAGGTGTTTAATGTCCCTTTAGGTTCAGGAATGACCATATATAGTTTATAATTTAGCTGTATGTGCCTCATTTTAATAATTCATGTGTATACTCCACGCACTGAATTATGTAGTGAAACAGGGTTTACCCAAATATAAAGTGAGAGACACTCATAGTAGTAGATAAAACAAGCAAAAAATGGCAGATAGTTGGGTTAATGTTCCCACTCACGTGTGAATGGGGAGCAGGTGTGTTAAATGTGGTGTTATTGCTTTCACACTCTCTCATACTGGTCACTGGAAGTTCAACATAGTAAAAGAACTCTCTGAGGATCTGAAAAAAAGAATTGTTGCTTTACATAGGCTATAAGAAGATTTGCCAAGACCCTGAAACTGAGATGCAGCACGATTGGCAAGACCAAACAGCGGTGTCACAGGATAGGATCCACTCAAAACAGGCCTCCCCATGGTCGACCAAAGAAGTTGAGTGCTCACCGTCATATCCAGAGGCTGTCTTTGGGAAATAAACTTATGAGTGCTGCCAGCATTGCTGCAGAGGTTGAAGGGGTGGGGGGTCAGCCTGTTAGTGCTCAGACGATATGCCGCACTCTGCATCAAATTGGTATGCATTACTGTCATCCCAGAAAGAAGCCTCTTCTAAAGATAATGCACAAGAAAGCCCACAAACAGTTTGCTGAAGACCAGATGACTAAGGACATGGATTACTGGAACCATGTCCTGTGGTCCGATGAGACCAATATAAATCTATTTGGTTTAGATGGTGTCAAGCGTGTGTGGCAGCAACCAGGTGAGGAGTACAAAGACAAGTGTGTTTTGCCTACAGTCAAGCATGGTGGTGGGAGTGTCATGGTCTGGGCCTGCATGAGTATTCCAACATGATAATGACCCCAAACACACCTCCAAGATGACCACTGCCTTGCTAAAGAAGCTAAGGGTAAAGGTAATGGACTGGCCAAGCATGTCTCCAGACCTAAATCCTATTGAGCATCTGTGGGGCATCCTCAAACGGAAGCTGGGGGAGCACAAGGTTTTTTTTTATCACGGTTGTAGGTATCCACCTATCTGGATTGTTTTTTGTCCGTGACCATACATCTAACCACTCTGCATACAGGCGTGTGCCTATTGCTGTGTGTATGTTATCACCTTGGTAACCCATCACGCTGCTGCTGGATCAGGCTGATGTGGACGGATGATGTCATCATCCGGCGCCTGGTGCCGTGGCGTGTGTTGTGCTGACTAAGTGGGGGAGTGTTTGTATGGTTGCGGTCTGGACTAACGGATTGGTTTCAGGTAATTGGTAATGGCATTAAGGTGTGGGTTCTGGCGTGTTCATGGAGGCATTACACTTATTAACCCCTAATCTGCCACCCCCGACATCACTGCCACCTACCTACACTTATTAACCCCTAATCTGCCGCCCCCAATGTCGCCACCACCTACATAAATGTATTAACCCCTAATCTGCCGCCCCCAGCGTCACCGCCGCCACCACTATACAAAAATTATTCACCCCTAAAGCTCTGGCCTCCCACATCACTAACACTAAATAAATATATTAACCACTAATCCTAAATTTAACCCTAACACCCCTAACTTCAATATAATTAAAATAAATCTAAATAAAACATACTATTAATAACTAATTCCTATTTAATACTAAATACTTACCTGTAAAATAAAACCTAAGCTAGCCACAATATAACTAATAGTTATATTGTAGCTATCTTAGATTTTATTTTTATTTCACAGGTAAGTTTGTATTTTTTTTAACTAGGTAGACTAGTTAGTAGATAGTTAAAATACAAAGGTACCTGTAAAAAAAAAACCTAACCTGTCTTACACTAACACCTAACATTACACTAAAATTAAATAAATTACATTAATTAAATACAATTAACTAAATTACAAAAAAATAAACACTAAATTACACAAAATAAAAAATAAATTATCAAATATTTAAACTAATTACACCTAATCTAATAGCCCTATCAAAATAACCCCCCCCCAATAATAAAAAACCCTAGCCTAAACTAAACTGCCAATAGCCCTTAAAAGGGCCTTTTGTGGGGCATTGCCCCAAAGAAATCAGCTCTTTTACCTGTAAAAAAATACAAACAACCCCCAACAGTAAAACCCACCACCCACATAACCAAACCCCCCAAATAAAATCCTATCTAAAAAAACCTAAGCTCCCCATTGCCCTGAAAAGGGCATTTAGCTCTTTTTCTGTGCCAGAAACCCCTAATCTAAAAATAAAACCCACCCAATAAACCATTAATAAAACCTAGCACTAACCCCCGAAGATCCACTTACAGTTTTTGAAGACCAGGCATCCATCCTCAACGAAGCCGGGAGAAGTCTTCATCCAAGCGGCAAGAAGTCCTTAAAGAAGCCGGGAGAAGTCTTCATCCAAGCGGCAAGAAGTCGTCCTCAAGGCGGGCAGAAGTCTTCATCCAGGCGGCATCTTCTATCTTCATCCTTCCAATGCAGAGCGGGTCCATCTTCAAGACATCCGACGCGGAGCATCCTCTTCTTTCGCTGTCTACTGAAGAATGAAGGTTCTTTTAAATGACGTCATCCAAGATGGCGTCCCTTGAATTCCGATTTGCTGATAGAATTCTATTAGCCAATCGGAATTAAAGGGTAAAAAATCAATCCAATCAGCCAATAGAATATAAGCTCAATCCTATTGGCTGATTTTTTACCCTTTCATTCTGATTGACTGATAGAATTCTATCAGCCAATCGGAATTCAAGGGACGCCATCTTGGATGACGTAATTTAAAGGAACTTTCATTCTTCAGTAGACAGCGAAAGAAGAGGATGCTCCGCGCCGGATGTCTTGAAGATGGACCCGCTCCGCATCGGAAGGATGAAGATAGAAGATGCATTGAGGACGACTTCTTGCTAATTGGATGAAGACTGTAAGTGGATCTTCGGCGGTTAGTGTTTTTTTAATGGTTTATTGGGTGGGTTTTATTTTTAGATTAGGGACTTTGGGCAATGTAAAAGAGCTAAATGCCCTTTTAAGGGCAATGCTCATCCAAATGCCCTTTTCAGGGCAATGGGGAGCTTAGGTTTTTTTTGGGGGGTTTGGTTGTGTGGGTGGTCGGTTTTACTGTTGGGGGGTTGTTTGTATTTTTTTTTTTACAGGTAAAAGAGCTGATTTCTTTGGGGCAATGCCCCGCAAAAGGCCCTTTAAAGGGCTATTGGCAGTTTAGTGTAGGCTAGGGTTTTTTTTATTTTGGGGGGCTTTTTTATTTTGATAGGGGTATTAGATTATGTGTAATTAGTTTAAATATTTGATAATTGCTTTTTTATTTTGTGTAATTTAGTGGGAGGGGTTGTAATTTTGTTAATTGTATTTAATTAATGTAATTTATTTAATTTTAGTGTAATGTTAGGTGTTAGTGTAACTTAGGTTATGTTTTATTTTACAGGTAAATTTGTATTTATTTAAACTAGGTAGCTAGTAAATAGTTAATAACTATTTACTAACTATTCTACCTAGTTAAAATAAATACAAACTTAGCTGTGAAATAAAAATAAAACATAAGATAGCTACAATATAACTATTAGTTATATTGAAGCTAGCTTAGGGTTTATTTTACAGGTAAGTATTTAGTCTTAAATAGGTATTATTTAGGTAATAATAGTAGGTTTTATTTAGATTTATTTTAATTATATTAAAGTTAGGGGTGTTAGGGTTAGGGGTTAATATATTTATTTAGTGTTAGTGATGTGGAAGGCCAGAGGTTTAGGGGTTAATAACTTTAGTATAGTGGCGGCGACATTGGGGCAGCAGATTAGGGGTTAATAATATTTAACTAGTGTTTATGATGCAGGAGTGCGGCGGTTTAGGGGTTAATATGTTTATTATAGTGGTGGCGATGTCCGGAGAGGCAGATTAGGGGTTATAAATTTTATTTTAGTTTTTGCGATGCGGGAGGGCCTCGGTTTATGGGTTAATAGGTAGTTTATGGGTGTTACTGTACTTTGTAACACTTTAGTTATGAGTTTTATGTTACAGCTTTGTAGCGTAAAACCCATAACTACTGACTTTCAGTTTACGGTACGGATCTTGTAGTTATAGGCTGTACCTCTCTTTTTTGCCGGACAGGCAAACTCGTATTACCGGTGCTATGGAAGTCTCATTGAAAAAGTAGTTACGTTGCCAAAAAAGTGTGCGTTACAGCTATACCTACAAGACTCGTAATACCAGCGGTAGTGAAAAAGAGCCATAATGCTGCTTTTTCACTCATAACGCAAAACTCGTAATCTAGCCGATTGAAATGAATACAAAGACATGGAAGATGCAGCTATCACTGTAACATTTGAGATGACAAAAAGGCAAAAAATTATCAATTGGATCATGTAAATTTTAAATAACAATAACTACATAGGTACATAAGTTTCATAATAGGTTAATTGTAACAATAAATTTTGCAAGATTGAGTTCTCCCAGGGTAAAATCCGATATATTGTGACTCTTTTCTTGAGTATTTGGACAGAAGAATAAAATTTGTAACCTTTAACTAAAACCAACATAAGTGACGATGAGATACAGCTTGTAGCAACAAGCAGGACAACTATGAACTAAGTTTAGGTTTTAAGTTTAACAATGTTCATGACAATTTATAAATCATGATAGAAGAAACAATACAAAACATGATTAAATGTTGTATAAATTTCTGTTCTAAATGTTTCTTTCGTTGGGGCCCTACAGTATATGATGATAATAATACCCCAGAATTTCCTGACATGTTGAAAACTGGATGCTAAATGCTAAAGTACGATCATGCAGGTAAAGCAGCAAGCTAAGTAAAAGTTGGGCTCATCAAATAGGATCAAGCGAGGTTACACAAGCTAATATGGGGACACAGTACATAATCTAATCTTGATAATATTCTGGTAAATACTGTAGTTTTCCAAGAACAAAGTCCAGTAAGCAGTATAATATACAGGTATTAGAAAAGCAAGATTTAAATCTAAAGAAATATTACAGTATAAACAAGTTGGCAAAAAAGAAGGGTCATGCACAGGTATCCAGGCTGCAAGAGGTTATTTGTGTCAGTTTTCAGTAAGCATAGGCATCTGCAGGCATCTGCTCTTCCGGCAGAAAAAGGTTTAATATGTAGCTCTATGCAATTAACACAGTCCTGATATCAAGCAGAGTTATACACTGTTATTCAGGCAGCAAAAGTTAAACTTGAAGCAGTAAACAAAAAGTACAGTCTAGAAATCAAGCAGGGTAATATGATGGTATTCTATCATCAAACAAAGGCAAAGCAAGCAGGGTAAGAGAGAGAACAGAACACTGTGATCTAAAAGCAAATTATAATTGTACATATAGACTGACTCAGTACAAAGGCCCTGAGCTTTGAGAACTGCTTTTAAAGACCACACCAAGCAACACCTCTGAAATCACCACACAGGGCAAAACCTTGCATGAATAGCAGTCAGAGAAAGTGCAACAACTATTGAATTCACAATGCGACAGCATTTAGCATCTTCACCTAAAAAATGTTGTGGCTGTCCCTCATTAGTTTGTTGAATTGTATGTCCTTTTGTATGTCAATAAAAAAAATTGAGACCCCATACATATATGCAACGGCACTTGTCAGGGATGTCCCTTATCCCCGCTCTTATTCATTCTGGCTATGGAAATCCTAGCATCTAAAATAAGACATAATGGTAATATCAAAGGCCTTAATATAGGAAACTCACAATATAAGATGTTGCGTTATGCAGATGACTTTTTGTTAACACTGACCTCACCATTACACTCACTAAAGGCCCTGAAATTTGAGATGGACACCTATAGTGTCTTTTCATATTTCAAAATAAATACAGCAAAATCAGAAGTGTGGCAGCATCAGAGTCAGAAATACAACAAATCAGCAGAGACAATCAATTGTCTATCCAAACAAAATCCCTAAACTACTTAGGGATCTACATAGCGAAAACTCTAAATTACCAAAAACTGCTTAGGGAGATACAACTCGAACTCAACACTTGGAAACATAAACACCTCTCATGGCTCGGCCGAATAAACGCTTTTGAAATGTCCCTGCTACCAAGGGTACTATATATATTTCAAACACTACCCATTCCACTACCACGATTATTCCTAAAAACCCTACAAAATGATGTAATAGCGGTCTGGCGGTCCCCAATTTATTATACTATAAACATGCCTTTCCATTAGTCTGTATAGTGGACTGGAGTAAACTTGCCAATCACAAAGAATGGGTGACATTAGAACACACCCTATCAGGAAGTAACCACCTCAGTATCCTATGTTGGTTACCTAAAATAAATAGACAATTGAATCCAAAACTTCCCACATTGGTCCAAGAAACTTATAATACATGGGATACATTACTTAATAGAAAAGATGTAATCTCCTCCATACCATCTCCACTAACACCTCTCCTTTTAAATGTGGACTTCCCAATTGGACACAGTCCGCCCAATAGAGACATAATGAATATACACACGTTGATACCGATCTATTCTGTGTTTGAATAATGGTAAATGCTTTACAAAATCAAAATTAGGAGACAGGCAAATCACTACATTACAATATTGTATGTGTACCTCCAGTTGTCACATTATATACACCATAATGTAAATAGTTCTAATTTGGTTAGACCAACAACCCCCTTTGAAATATGTCAAGCACCAGGCCCATTAAAAAAAAGGTTTATCTATAACATATAAATTATTACTAGCATGACACTCTAGGAAGTTACCAGCATATACCAACTCATGGGAAAAAATAATTTTGTTTAATGATTATACCTAGAGATTTGCAAATAATCTTTAGACATATGAGGAAATCTCCCTCTTCAATGAATATCACAGAGACTAATATGAAATTATTATCTAGGTGGTACTTAAACCCAAGCAGGCTATGTAAAATATTTCCGAAAACTGACATTATGCTGGAGATGCTGTGGGCAGGAAGGCACACTTGTACATATATGGTGGGAATGTCCAATTCTTATGACTTATCGGAGAGGAATAAATGGGAAAATTGAAAGGGTATTGTCATTCAAATTGGGCTTGGACTCCCTAACCTTTCTTTTCAATAAACCACCTAAACTGAAATGTAAATTTAAACTTACATTACTATACATTATGATTAGTAGTGCTAAGCAATTAATCCCAAGATTATGGAAAATACCTTAAATCCCTAATATCCAGCAATGCAGACAACAAGAAACTAGGCTCTTGACCTTAGAAAAATATAATTTCCAACAATCTATGAGTAGCGACTATTACTATTTGGTTACATTTTTATGGGAGGATTATATAGCTTTTGTAACAAACTCTTAAAGCTGTTGGTATCAAGTAATGTATTTGTTCACTTTCCTCATGGCTACAATATGTTAGCGATATTACTGTATACCTGACTAAGAAATAGTCTATTTAATGTTACCTTATTGTTAAATTATCTTACGATGCAATGTAAACTGACATACTACCTTGGTAATCTGGCAAAAAGACTTTAACCTGACTTCTTTGGAAAACACTCAGATCTTATCCTTAATCTTATAAAGTCTTGTATTCATGTTTTGGTTTTTTTTGCCTCTCCTTTTATGTTATTTCTTTTCAAATTCAATAGAAATTATATATATAAAATGTATATGTAAAATGTAAATGAGAACACACCATCCATGCAAAAGGGTTTAATTATGGGAAGCCACCGTTAAAAGAAAAACCTGAGATAACTTACGTCATGAGATGCAGTACACAGCATAGAAGGTATAACACTATTTTATTGCAGAGCATGGAAGTATACACCTGGTACAATACATGTCACTTAGTAACTGCAACATAGACAATAACTGACCTAAACCATGCCCCCATCTGGTGACGTCACTTCCCACTCTCATCACATCTTCCCCCTTTTCAAAGGACAAAGCATACTTTTTTTTTTAATACATCAAATAACAAGATATACAAGAAGCATACAACAACAGTTTTGTTTAGTATACAACAAATAACAAGTTAAAGAGAATATCTGTATAAACAACATGAATTAACATCGGGGTAGACTACCCTAGTCCACAGTGACCATGGGATTATTCTGCACATACTTCTGGTCACTGCTCTAATTAGTGGTAATCCCGATATCGGGCTGAAAGTTTCACCACTTTTCCACTTGATGTCATTCTACATGAACTGTCATCTGATACAGAAGAAGGTGATTGAGAGTCTGCTGGAGGCAAAGACGTATCCCCGCTGTTTCACCACTTTTCCACTTGATGTCATTCTACATGAACTGTCCTCTGATACAGAAGAAGGTGATTGAGAGTCTGCTGGAGGCAAAGACGTATTCCCGCTATGATCTTGCTGAGGGGAAGTCACCCCTCTTAAAACAGGGGATCCCACCGGCAGGAGTACTGAGGCATCCAGTTCCAAACTCTCAGGTACAGGCTGAAGATGTTTTCGATTTCGACGTGTGACTGTCCCTCCATCAGTAAGAACTACATAAGACCTTGGTTCTGGAGAGCGTCCAATTACCGTAGCAGGCGTCTTCCATTTCTTCTCATCATCCAGTTTAATTCTGACACTTTGCCCCGCATTCAGCTCCTGCAAGGGCCTCACAGAGTGTCTCCTGTCGTAGAGGAATCGATAACCCCATTTTGCCTCTTCATCCCTCCTAAGGACCTCGTCCAGAGGAATAGAGCTAGTTGGCTGGAAGACACCCACAGAGGGTAAGGTGGTCTGAATTTGATGTCCTAGCATCAGCTGTGCCGGGCTAAAACCTGTGGCTTGAATGGGAGTCGCCCTATAGGACAAGAGGGCTAGGTATGGCTCAGATTGCTTCAAAATGAACTTTGTTGTTTGAACTGCCCTTTCAGCCATTCCATTGGCCTGCGGGTAATGTGGACTCGACGTGGAATGGACAAAATCATATTCACTGCTGAAAGAACTGAACTCCATGGAAGTAAACTGCATTCCGTTATCACTCACTAACTCCATTGGTATGCCCCACCGGGCAAACAAGCTCTTGAGACGAGTGATAACGGCTTGACTTGTGATCTCATTCAAGAATGCAATCTCCAAATACCTGGAATAGTAGTCAATCACGACTAGGTACTTTTTCCTGTGCAGTTCGCTCAAATCAGCCACTATTTTCTGTCACGGGCCTGCAGGCAGAGGAGTAGAAATCAAGGGCTCCCTTCTCTGAGTAGGCCAGCGTTCCCGGCAAAAGACACATTTTGACACATGGCTTGCAATGTCGGAACTGATCCCAGGCCACCATACTGCCGTAGCTGCCCTTTCTCTGCACTTTGTAATGCCCAAGTGGCCATCGTGAATCCTGCTTAACATCTCCTGCCGCATGCTAACAGGAATAACAATGCGGTCCTGGAACAGCACCAACCCATCCAGCTCCATGAGCTGCGACCTTTCTGACTGGTAAGAACTTAAAGACATCCAGGCTGCCCGGCTCTGGCCAACCTTCTTTTATGTACTTAATAACTTCTTGAAGGTCTGTATCTAAATATGTCTCCTTTCTTATTTGTTCTAGCTTCCCTCAAGAAATGGATTTGGAGGCCAGAACTGAATCTACATACACTTTCACATCTGATTCCGTTGAAGATTCTTCAGCAGCAGCCAGCGGGAGCCTGGGAAGTGTATCTGCCACAACCAGTTGTTTCCCCCGGCACATGCACTGCCTGAACGTTGAACCCGAACAGCCTCATAAGAAGTCTCTGGCATCTTAGGGGTGTTTTGTCAATATCATAGGAGTTTATTAGAGGGACTAGCGGTTTATGGTCAGTCTCCAGACTAAATTTCTCTAAACCCACTAGGTAACACTGGAAGCACTCACAGGCCCAAACTGCAGCTAGACACTCTTTCTCAGCAGCCGTCAGTGTACGGGAACAGTAGGCGATGGGCTTTAGTTTGTTCTCATTCAACTGCAGGAGGGCGGCCCCAAACCCATAACTGCTCACATCAGCACTAACCACAGTCTTTTTGGAAGGTTCGTAGAACCCCAACACTGGGGCAGACCACAACAGGGACTTGACCTGCACAAAGGATTCTTCCTGTGAAGGTCCCCAGACCCAGGCAACATCTTTCTTTAGCAACTCTGTGATAAGGTGTAGTATTGTAGATAAATCTGGAAGGAACCTGCCCACATAATTTACAAGGCCCAATATTTGTCTCAGCTCATGTACATCAGAAGGACTTTTCATCTGTTCAATAGCACGGATTTTATCGGAGTCCGGCTTGATGCCATCCCCATTGATGATATGCCCAAAGTAACATAACTAAGCTTTCATAAAATGGCATTTCTCCTTATTTAATTTCAGCCCGGACTCTTTAACCCCTTAATGACCGAGGACGTGCAGGGTACGTCCTCAAAAAAAAGGCAGTTAACGCCTGAGGACGTACCCTGCACGTCCTCGGTGTGGAAAGCAGCTGGAAGCGATCCTGCTCGCTTCCAGCTGCTTTCCGGTTATTGCAGTGATGCCTCGATATGGAGGCATCCTGCAATAACCTTACATGGCCATCCGATGCAGAGAGAGCCACTCTGTGGCCCTCTCTGCACCGGACATCGATGGCCGGTATCGTTGGTGGGTGGGAGCCGACTTGGGAGGCGGGTGGGCGGCCATCGGTGTGTCCTGTGACATCAAGGGGGGCGGGATCGGAGGCGGGACCGTTAGGGGGCGCGCGCGTGCGCGCGTGCACGGAGGTTGGCGGGCGGGCGCGTACACGGGGCGGGAGCGGGTGGAAACCGCTACACTACGGAAAATATTGTTAGGAAAAAATGCCCAAATCTTGTTTGTGCAAAAGCACAAAAAGAGATTGTGGAGGGGTGGGGGGCTGGTTTTGTGTGGGAGGAAGCTACACTACAGAAAATTTTAATAAAAATTTAAAAAAAAACATGTTTTCTTCTAAACTGGGTACTGGCAGACAGCTGCCAGTACCCAAGATGGCGCAGATTAAGTTAGAGTGGGAGGGTTATAGAGCTGTTTGGGGGGGATCAGTGAGGTTGGGGGCTAAGGGGGGGATAGTACACAGCAGCATATGTAAATATGCTTTTAAAAAAAGGCAAAAAAACAACAAATATAGCTTTTATTTTAGTACTGGCAGACTTTCTGCCAGTACTTAAGATGGCGGGGACAATTGTGGGGTGGGGGAGGGAAGAGAGCTGTTTGGGAGGGATCAGGGGGTCTGATGTTTCAGGTGGGAGGCTGAGCTCTACACTAAATGTGATATTAACCCTGCAAGCTCCCTACAAGCTACCTAATTAACCCCTTCACTGCTAGCCATAAAACACGTGTGATGCGCAGCGGCATTTAGCGGCCTTCTAAATACCAAAAAGCAACGCCATATATGTCTGCTATTTCTGAACAAAGGGGATCCCAGAGAAGCATTTACGACCATTTGTGCCATAACTGCACAAGCTGTTTGTAAATGATTTCAGTGAGAAACCTAAAATTGTGAAAAATTTAACATTTTTTTTTTAATTTGATCGCATTTGGCGGTGAAATGGTGGCATGAAATATACCAAAATGGGCCTAGATCAATACTTGGGGTTGTCTACTACACTACACTAAAGCTAAAATTACCCCAAAAAGCTCCCTACATGCTCCCTAATTAACCCCTTCACTGCTGGGCATAATACACGTGTGGCGCGCAGTGGCATTTAGTGGCCTTCTAATTACCAAAAAGCAACACCAAAGCCATATAAGTCTGCTATTTCTGAACAAAGAGGATCCCAGAGAATAATTTACAACCATTTGTGCCATAATTGCACAAGCTGTTTGTTAATAATTTCAGTGAGAAACCTAAAGTTTGTGAAAAAATTTGTGAAAAAGTGAACAATTTTTTTCATTTGATCGCATTTGGCGGTGAAATGGTGGCATGAAATATACCAAAATGGGCCTAGATCAATACTTTGGGTTGTCTACTAAAAAAAAATATATACATGTCAATGGATATTCAGAGATTCCTGAAAGATATCAGTGTTCTAATGTAACTAGCGCTAATTTTGAAAAAAAAAAAATGGTTTGGAAATATCAAAGTGCTATTTGTATTTATGGCCCTATAACTTGGAAAAAAAAGCAAAGAACATGTAAACATTGGGTATTTCTAAACTCAGGACAAAATTTAGAAACTATTTAGCATAGGTGTTTTTTGGTGGTTGTAGATATGTAACAAATTTTGGGGGTCAAAGTTAGAAAAAGTGTATTTTTTTTCAATTTTTCCTCATATTTTATAAATATTTTTATAGTAAATTATAAGATATGATGAAAATAATGGTATCTTTAGAAAGTCCATTTCATGGTGAGAAAAACGGTATATAATATGTGTGGGTACAGTAAATGAGTAAGAGGAAAATTACAGCTAAACACAAACACCGCAAAAATGTAAAAATAGCCTTGGTCCCAAACGGACAGAAAATGGAAAAGTGCCGTGGTCATTAAGGGGTTAATGGTCTGCAGCACACAGCTCAATCGCTGATCCTGTTCTTTCAATGTAGACCCATACACCAAGATGTTGTCCATGACGACTGCCGTGCCCTCGTGGTCTCTTAGGAGGGAACTCATTTTTCTTGAAAGATTTCAGGAGCAGAGGATATCCCGAAGGTGAGTCTGCAGAAGCAAAACAGACCTACCAGTGTAATGAAGGTAGTCAGTTTGCGGCACTTTGGAGGTATCTGCGAGAAGCCGCTGGAAGCATCCAGTGTAGAGAAGAACTTTGCCCCAGCCAATTTCGGAGCTATGTCTTCAAGTGTTGGCAGCACATTTCTCTTTCTCTTCACCGCCTCATTCAGCCTTTTCAAGTCTACGCAGATGCGTATTTTCCCGTTTTTCTTTGCAACATTCACAATGGAGGCACACCAGTCAGTTGCTTCAACAACCTCTTCAATAACTTCCATATTCTTAATACGCTGACGTTCCTTCTACGTGGAGTGGTAATGCTGTATGGGACTGCGTCACTTTTAAATGATATTCGGACTGGGTTGCAATTCAGTAGGCCCAATTCACCAAACATATCTTCTGAAATCTCATTCACTCTGGTGACTAGGCCCAAACCACAGGCTGCTTTTCTGCTCAATAGGTTGTTAACACACTGACCTCTAATCACATGCACCCAAATGGTGAATTTCCTCTGGTTGTAATCGCAGCTGGCAAGAAATTTCCCTGCACAATCAATGTGGCCACCAGGACTATGGACTTTTGTTGTAACTTTCGCCAGCTGAGGCTGTCGAGGCAGTTTTATGAATGCTGCAAGGGAAATAACAGTGATGTCTGTTCCTGTGTCAACTTTGGCTCCCATTACAGTAAGAGTAACCCTCCAATCTTCACCTGAACCAGGCCGTTCAACAACAGACCCTACAAAGGAAACTTCTTGACCCTCCTGGTCGCTATCCACCTGCATCTCCTTAATATATTAAGTTTTACACACCACTTCAAAATAGCCCATTCGGTTACATTTTCTACTTCTTTTGTCTTTAGCAGGGCATATGACACTCTGATCATGGGCATGGTTACACCGTGTGCAGCGAGCATGCTGCGCCCATCCGCTTCTGGGCCTATATGTTGCCCTTGGTCGACTGCTCACACTGTGCCTTTCACTAGCAGCTCCCCTGAACTGCTGCACTTCATCCACAATACTCTCAGACCTCAGATTAGCACTTTGCTTTTTCACCAGTTCACTCTGGCGGGCCATCCTAATAGCCCCATCCAATGTTAAATCAGCCTCTAACTGTAGCTTCAGTGAGACTTCAGCATCTGCAATTCCTATGACTATTCTGTCTCTGATTTGCTTTAGCAACACCAAACTCACAGAATTCAGCTAGTTCATGAAGGCTGCGCACAAATGACTCCACAGATTCTCCCACACGCTGATTACGTTTGTGAAAACAAGCTCTCTCATGAATCACATTTCTTTTGGGCACAAAGTGGGCACTGAGTTTGTTCATAACAATTTCAAAGTCAAATTCTTCCCCTTCTTGGAAAGCAAAGGCATTGAACACTGGCTCCACATCTTTCCCCATAGAGTATAAAAGAGAATTAACTTGTACTTCACCACTCTCCGGTGATGTCACTTCCCACTCTCATCACAACTTACATGATGTAACAAGTGTATTAAAAGTAGTACAGAAAGAGTCAAACTCACCAGACTGTTCAATGTCAAAGTGTGTTTTTCAAGTGCTTGTAATATTGGATTGCAACAAGTTTTTTGGGCAATGATGGGAAACAAGAATTTTGGAGTTATTTTACTTAACTTCACAAACCTGCCATGCAGATAGATATTATTGTCTATTATGCACTTTTTTCTGTGGCAAAAACAGTGCAGTAGTTGATAACATAAAGGTTTTGAAAATAGTGATGATTTGGCAGCAAAGGTTTGTGGGATCTGAAATCCCAGATATTGGTCCGTATTGTGAATACAATCAGGTTGATAGACACCCCTTGCTAGCGGCTGATTGGCCGCGAATCTGCAGGGGGCAGCGTTGCACCAGCAGTTCACAAGAGCTGCTGGTGCAATGCTGAATGAGGAGAGCATATTGCTCTCCGCATTCAGCGATGTCTGTTGGATATGATCCGCTGATCGGATCATGTCGGACAGACATTTCATAAATAGGCCCCATCAAATAGATATTTATTAGATATATTCCCCAAGTACAGTAGCAGACTCTGAAAGTGATATTACGTGGGATTATAGCTGCTTTCTATGGAATGCCAATAGACTAATAGGATGTAAAGTGCTTTAGCAACAAAACTATAAGACATATCAGATATCTATTTAATATATATATATTCCCAAGTACAGTAGTAGACTCTGGAAGTGAGATTATATGGCGTTATAGCTGTTTTCCCTAGAATGACAAGGGTGAATGACAAAATGGAATGCCCATAGACTTTAAAGGGATGTAAAGTTAAAAATGATATAGCAAAAATATTGAGAGACATATGAAATAGATATTTACCAGATATGTTCCCCAAGTACAGTAGCAGATTTTGAAAAGGTGACAAAGTGGATTTACCCTTGATTTACAGTTAAAGGTCCTATAGTAACAAAGCTACAAGACATATCACATATATTTATTTAGAAGATATATTCCCCAAGTACAGTAGCAGATTCTTAAAGTGAGATTACATGGAAATATACTTGCTTTCTAAGGAATGACAAGGGTGAATGACAAAATTAAATATCCATAGGCTTTAATAGGATATAAAGTGAAATGCCTTATAACACAAAACTATGAGACATATCAAATCCTGAGTACAGTAGCAAATTCTGAAAGTGATTGAAATTACATGGAATTGTAGCTGCTTTCTTTGGAATGACAAGGGTAATTGACAAAATGGATTGCCCATAGACTTTAATGGTATCTAAAGTTAAAATTCCTATAGTAACAAAACTGTGAGACATATCTCATAGAGATTTACCATCTATATTCCCAAATACAGTAGCAGATTCTAAATGTGATATTACTTGGAATTATAGCTGCTTTTAATGGAATGACAAGGGTAAATGACAAAATGGAATGTCCATAAGATATAATAATAAAGTTAAAACTATGAGATATATCACATACATAATTACCATATATATTCCTGAAGTACAGTATCAGATTCTGAAATTGAGATTATGTGGAATTATAGCTACTTTCTATGGAATGACAATAGCGAATAACAAAATGGAATACCCACAGACTTTAATGGGAAAGGAATTCAATTTAAAAGTGCTATAACAACAAACCTATGACACATATCACATATACAGTATATTTGCCAGATATATTCCAAAACTGCAATATCAGATTCTAGGATTTAAAGTTAAAATTGCTAGAGCACAATAACTGTGAGACATTTCAAATAGATATTTACCAGATTTGTTTCCCAAGTACAGAAGCAAATTCTGAAACTGATATTGTATTGGATTATAGCTGCTTTCTATGGAATGATAAGGGTGAATGACAAAATGGAAAGCCTGTAGACATCAATGGGATGTAAAGTTAAACGTCTTATAACAACAAAACTATGAGACATTTAACATAGATATTTAAGTAAGGTATGAGATTATGTGTAATTATAGCTGCTTTCTATGGAATGACAAGGGTGAATTACAAAATGCAATGCCCATAGACTTTCATCGGATGTAAAGTTAAAAATGCTATAGGAGCAAAAGTATGAGACATATCACATAGATATTTCCCAGATATATTCCCCAAGTACAGTAGCAGATTCTGAAATTAAGATTATGCAGGATTATACCTGTTTTCTGTGATATGACAAGAGTGACAAAGCTTGCAAACAAATCACATAGATATTTGGCACATGTACCCCCCTCCCAAGTACTGAAGTAGGTTTTTAAAGTGACATTACATGAGATTACAGCTGTTTTGTATAAAATAAAGAGGGTGAATGTCAAAAGAGAATGCCCATAGAATTTAATGGGGAAAGTAAATTTGGAAAATATACTCCCCAAGTACAGTAACAAATTATAAGAGTGAAATTATATGAGATTCTTTTTTTTCCCCCTATGGAATGACAAGGATACATGACAAAACAAAATGCCCATTGACTTTAATAGGAGATACAATTAAAAGTATTCAGACACAAAATTTGAATAAATGTAATTCCATAAAAAATAGGTATAATTTCATGTCATCTCACTTTCAAAATCTCCTATTGTACTTGTGGACTATATTTGCCAAATATCTATGTGATCTGTCTCCAGCATTTGTTGCTATAAGGTTTTTAATTTAAAATCATATTGGAGTCTATGGGTATTCCATTTTGTTATTCACACTTGTCATTTCATAGAAAACAGGCATAATCCCACATAATATCACATTACTTGGGGAATAATATCTTACAACCTTTTTTTCATTTTACATCATTTTAAAGTCTATGGGGATTCCATTTTGTTATTCATTCCACAGAAAACATGAACAATCCCTCATAATTTCATTCCTGTAACCCACTACAGTATTCAGGGAAAATACCTGATAAATATCTATGTCCTATGTCTCCAAGGCTTGTTGCTATGAGATTTCTAATTTTACATCCCATTAAAGTCTATGGATATTCCATTTTCTCATTCATCCTTGTCATTTTAAAGAAAACCACTGTGGTCGCATCTTCACTTTTAGAATATGCTCTTGTGCATGGGGAATACATCTGGTAAATATATATGTGACATCTCTCACAATGTGGTTGCTATAGCACTTTTCACTTTACATCCCATTAAAGTCTTTAGGTATTCAATTTTGTCATTCACCCTTGTCATTCCATAGAAAACAGTTATAACACCACATAATCTTACTTTCAGAATATTTTATGGTACTTGGGCAATATATCTGGTAAATATCTATGTGCTATTTCTCACAGTTTTGTTGTTATAGCACTTTTATCTTTATATCCCATTTAAGTCTATCAGCATTCCATTTTGTCGTTCACCCTTGTCATTCACCCTTGTCATTCCTCTTAGTATGGCCATCTGTATGGTGACATGAAACACAAAAAACATGTCTGAGGGATCAGATAATAGATAGGATCAATACTTAATGATGCCTCATGCGACACAAAGACATTCAAAAAACCAATACATTAAAACATAACTTTTATTGATACGCAATTTAAAAACTAGGAAATTAAATTAAATCCACAACTAGTGAGCAGGATACAGGGAATCAAAAATGTAATGGATTCAATTAAACAGTAAAGAGCACGGCTAGGGTCATATAGGGGTGACAGAAGTGTGTTTGGTTTATACCTTATCGATCCTAACCTACCCGAGGATAGGCTCAAAATACTTGTGGTAATATGTAAGGAGCCCAATAACAGTATTGGAGTATCAAAGTTATTGGATAACTGGCAAGGATCTAGCACCAGTGTCTATGGTGATGGCAATCAACTTGAAACAGTTACGGTAAATAGCCTACGTGTTAAACCATAAGGCTTAAAAGACATATATTGCAGCTATTAGATATTAAGTGTATGTACGTCAAACAAATTAAACTGTTTGCGATGATTGCTACAGACTCCAGATCAAAGACAAGTATAATGGCATGTGTGACTAGTTGTGCTTTTAATTTAATTTCCCAGTTTTTAAATTGCGTATTAATAAAAGTTACGTTTTATTTTATTGTTTTTTTTGTATGTCTTCGTGTCTCATGAGGCTTTATTAAGTATTGATCCTATCTGTTATCTGATCCCTCAGACTTTTGAGTGCTACTGGTGTATTCTTTTGAGTGGAATGCTATTCCACTCATCTCTGTTTTTTAATTACTGGGAGCTAGCTGAGCATATCAGTAAGCCAATGACAATTGACAAATATATGTCACCAATCAGCAGCTAACTACCAGCTCATGAGCCTACCTAGGTATCCTTTTCAGCAAAGGATACCAAGAGAACTAAACAAATGAGATAATAGGAGGAAATTGGAAAGTTGTTTAAAATTGCATGCATTGGGGCCGATTTCTGAAAGTGCAAGCAGACATGATACGATGTAGCGTATAATGTCCGCCGCACATTGATAAATGCCGACCACATACGCGGTCGGCATTTATCATTGCACAATCAGTTCTTGTGAACTGCTTGTGTAATACCGCCCCCTGCAGATTGGCCGCTAGCAGGGAATGTCAATCAGCCCGATCGTATAGGATTGGGCGGATTGATGTCCGCAGCCTCAGAGCAGGCGGACCAGTTATGGAGCAGCGGTCTTTAGACCGCTGCTTCATAACTGCTGTTTCCGGCGAGCCTGAAGGCTCACACCGAAACAGGGGCATCCTTGTACTTGTATATACAACTTATTTACAACCTGAATTTGTATACATCTTATGTACAACCTGTACTTGTATACAACTTATGTACAACCTGTACTTGTGTATACAACTTATGTACAACCTGTATTTGTATACATCTTATGTACAACCTATACTTGTGTATACAACTTATGTACAACCTGTACTTGTATATACAACTTATGTGCAACCTGTATTTGTATACATCTTATGTACAACCTATACTTGTGTATACATCTTATGTACAACCTGTATTTGTATACATCTTATGTACAACCTATACTTGTGTATAGATCTTATGTACAACCTGTATTTGTATACATCTTATGTACAACCTATACTTGTGTATACATCTTATGTACAACCTGTATGTGTATACATCTTATGTACAACCTGTATTTGTATACATTTTAAGTACAACCTGTATTTGTATACATCTTATGTACAACCTGTATTTGTATACATCTTATGTACAACCTGTATTTGTATACATCTTAAGTACAACCTGTATTTGTATACATCTTAAGTACAACCTGTATTTGTATACATCTTTAAATTTTTATTTTAGTATTTGCGATGCGGGAGGGCCTCGGTTTAGGGGTTAATAGGTACTTTATGGGTGTTAGTGTAATTTTTAGCACTTTAGCTATGAGTTTTATGTTACGGCGTTGTAGTGTAAAACTCATAACTACTGACTTTTAAATGCGTTAGGACTCTTGACAGGGTAGGGTGTACCGCTCACTTTTGGCCTCCCAGGACAGACTCGTAATACCGGCGCTATGGAAGTCCCATAGAAAAAAGACTTTACGAAGTTTACATAAGTCGTTTTGCGGTAAGGCCAAAGAAGTGTGCGGTGACCCTAAACCTTCAAGACTCATAATAGCAGCGGGCGTAAAAAAGCAGCGTTAGGACCTCTTAATGCTGCTTTTTCCCCTAATGCACAACTCGTAATCTAGCCGTGTATTTGTATACATCTTATGTACAATCTATACTTGTGCATACATCTTATGTACAACCTGTACTTGTATACAACTTATGTACAACCTGTATTTGTATAGATCTTATGTACAACCTGTACTTGTGTATACAACTTATGTACAAACTGTATTTGTATACAACTTATGTACAACCTGTACTTGTGTATACAACTTATGTACAACCTGTATTTGTATACATCTTATGTACAACCTGTATTTGTATACATCTTATGTACAACCTGTATTTGTATACATCTTATGTACAACCTGTATTTGTATACATCTTATGTACAACCTGTATTTGTATACATCTTATGTACAACCTGTATTTGTATACATCTTATGTACAACCTGTATTTGTATACATCTTATGTACAACCTATACTTGTGTATACAACTTATGTACAACCTGTACTTGTGAATACAACTTATGTACAACCTGTATGTGTATACATCTTATGTACAACCTGTATTTATATACATCTTATGTACAACCTGTATTTGTATACATCTTATTTACAACCTGTATTTGTATACATCTTATGTACAACCTGTATTTGTATACATCTTAAGTACAACCTGTATTTGTATACATCTTATGTACAACCTTTATTTGTATACATCTTAAGTACAACCTGTATTTGTATACATCTTATGTACAACCTGTATTTGTATACATCTTATGTACAACCTGTATTTGTATACATCTTAAGTACAACCTGTATCTGTATATATCTTAAGTACATCATGTATTTGTATACAACTCAATATCCCAAGTGGTATATAGCAAATACTGACCTAATTTTTCTATGATTCCAAACCACTCTCCTTAAAATAATTATTTCCTAACGGCTAGATTTGGAGTTCGGCGGTAGATGGGTTGCTAACGCCACGCGTGTTTTATGTCTAACGCACGGCATTGTTTGACTCAGGTATTTAGAGTTCAAAAAAGACCATCTAACGATGCTCCTAACGCGTGTATGTCACACGCGGAATCCTGCCCGCTTTAGACAGTCTCCCATAGAGATCAATGGAAAAGCAAAAAAATAGCTTTTTTCACCTAACACTCGATCTCGCGAGAATACGCACAGCTCGGTCATATGACGCATACCACATCATGCACAACAATAACACGCCGCAAATGTCACAACAACAATCAATCAACAAAGCACACAAGCATTACACATTCACAAGCGGGGGGATTTTTAATAAAATTTAATACGGGGAATACGCATATACTTTAAGATGCGGAAATTCGCAAAATAACAACATGGAATAAAAAATATATACATACACTAGAAAAATAATCGCATTCAATATCACTATATATTAGGACAAACATACATATACAACACTTCACTAATACCACACCATCGCAAATTCACATTTAAAAAGAATACTATTGGACAATGTTAGAGAAAACGACCACTATGACATCATCGCATTCTACACATTCCACAAATACTAACTCCAAATGAGCATGCGCAAATTAACACAACTAATACACATTGCACTAATATTAATTGCTAATAAAGCACACCTGAACACAATTTACAACGGAAATTGGTACATCATTAAACATTTACACAGGGTATATAAGCACCACACAAGCAGGGCTTCTTTGACTGTGTTGCTGGTGGGTCTTTGGAGATTGGAGGTTTAAGATTAGAGAGTTGGTGCATTATTGTGAGTGAGTTAGTGTTAGCGTGAGAGAGTCAGTTGTTAGTGTTATCGTGAGTGAGTTAGTGGGAGTTAGTGGGAGTGGGAGAGAGTCTGTTAGTGGGAGCGTGAGTGAGTTAGTGGGAGTGGGAGTTGTTAGTGAGAGTTGTTAGTGGGAGCGTGAGTTAGTGGTACTTAGTGAGAGTTAGTGGGAGTGTTTGTTAGTGAGAATTAGTAGTAGTGTGTTAGTGAGAATTAGTAGTAGTGTGAGTTAGCGAGCGAGTGATTTTTCTGTACACGTAACACATTTACACGCAAACACATTCAATACATACATACACTTATCAATAACACTACATACACTCCATACCCCCTACCCCCTCATACTACACTCCATACCCCATTCCCTGTAGTCCCATTCCCTTTCATCCCATTTACTCTTATCCCATACCCCATACCCATCCCATACCCATCCCCTAGTTACATTTAGTTTACATATCCTCCTTTTAGTCTTCTTCTTCTTTTGGTTTATTTAAATACTCCTTACCCTCTTTGTTTTTTTACATCCCTCTCACACTTTCAGCACTTTTTTTGTCTTTTTAGTTCTTTATTTTAACCCCCTTTCATTTCATCATACTCACTTTTTGTTTGATTATTTGGGGTTTAGTTTAGGGAACAGATGGAGGCCAGGCAGGGGAGAGGTAGAGGGGGGAGGAGAGGGAGGGGGAGAGGAACAGGGCAGGAAGGGGGGCAGGAAGGGGGGCAGGAAGCGGGGGTGGAAGCGGTGGGTGGACCCAGCCACTTGGTTCAAGATGAACAAGTGGCTGGGCCCAGTGGCGGACAGAGTAGGGCTTCACAGTCCGGGAAACAGAGGGCATCGTCACAGGGGAAGGCCAAGGCGACTAGGGAGGCGAGGTTTTCGATGGAGGAGAAGGAGGCCCTCGTAGAGGCCTATATGGCCAGGTATAGGAGGCTGCAGCACCAGAAGACTACCCCGACTGACAAGAGGAGGCTCTGGAATGAGATAAGAAATGCAGTCAATGCAGTGGGTGGCCGGAACAGAGATCTGGATTCGATAAAACATCGCTACCGGGACTGTAAGATGGATCTCAAGAAAAAGTTAAGCCTGGAGGCCCGACATGCCGCAGGAACCGGTGGCGGACCTGCCCTGGAAATAGAGTACTGCCGATGGGAGGAAATGTTGCGGCCCAGCATATCCGAGGTGGAAATAGTCGGTATCGGAGGAATTGATACCGGGAACCTGCCACTCTCATCTGACGGTAAGCTCATTGAACAATAAATTCACATACGAATGTATTTCAAGGGACACTATACGCAAACCTTTACTTTCATGATTGAGGTAGCGAATACAATTTGACAAAACATTCAAATGTACTTATATTACCTAATTTGAATCATTCTTGAGATATATTTTAATGAAGAAATAGCCATGCACACGGTGAAACAATCACAGGAGGCAGCTATATTCAGCTAACAATCAGCATCTTATAAGCATATTTAGATATGCTTTTCAGCAAAGTATATCCAGAGAATGAAGCTAATTAGATAAGAAAAGTACATTAGAAAGTTGATAATAAATGTATGCTTCTAAATCATGAAAGATAAAACATTGGGTTTCATGTCCCTTTAAGGATCAGATTAATGCTATAACGTTGTTTACACGCATTCAATTACTTTGCGGTTACATCACTATCTAGGCTATAGGTTAGGTGTGCATTTAAACAGACTGAAAACAAACGCGAAAACATTCAGATTGACCAGAGATATCACAAACACGGTTTAGAAAATGCGGAAATCGTATTGATTGTTTGTTAGATTTCAAAGTGGATTAATGATTCTGCATTTGTAATTGTATCGTAAGCTAAGTCATTTAAAGCTTGATTTGCAAATATGCTAATATATACATTTTTTTTTTTTTAAATATACAGAGTCTGGGGAGGAGGCAGCACAAGAAACACAGCCTCATCCATCTCCCCGGGATGAGAGTGGTGGGGAGGAAGAGCGCACGGAAGCTGATGAAGAGGCCCCGGAAGCAGAGGAGGAGCCCGCGGAACCAGAGGACACTCAAGGACCCGCACACCGCCGTGCACGGGCACCCCGCCAAGCACAACAAGAGGAAATAGCGGAGGTGCGGGTTCTACTGGACTACATAGACCAGATGTGTAACTCCCGGATACAAAATATCGAAGGCCTAACTCGAATTCTTGATGGACAAAATCAAATAATTGAAGGCCAAAACCAAATAATAAACATACTTAATAGAATCGAACAAGGCCAAAACCGAATCATTAATCTGCACCAAGAGATGTTCAATTTTTTCCGGGAGGCGCATGCTGGTCTACCTCCTGGTCCGCCTCCTGCTGCTGGGCCTCCTGCTGCTGGGCCTCTTGCTGCTGGGCCTCCTGCTGCTGGGCCATCTCCTCCTGCCGGCCCATCTACTCCTGCCGGGCCATCTACTCCTCTTCAGCCATCTCCTCCTCTTCAGCCATCTCCTCCTCTTCAGCCATCTCCTCCTCTTCAGCCATCTTCTCCTCCTCAGCCATCTTCTCCTCCTCAGCCATCTTCTCCTCCTCAGCCATCTTCTCCTCCTCAGCCATCTTCTCCTCCTCACCTTGGTCGTCCCAGTACTCTTCCTTCCACTCTTCCCACAACATCTCCAAGGAGAACTCTTCGGAGTCGGCAGTTGCCCCTCCCAGAGCCTCAGCCCCGTGGGAAGAGGGGAAGGAAGAGGAAGTAAGTATTTATTTTCATCTTTAATGTTTTTTTTATTTAATGTGTAATGGATAGGTATGTGATGATGTGGTTTTCATACACTTGTGGACCACACTCTGTATATAATCTACTTCTATGGGACCGGGTCCATGGAGGCAGATTGTTTGCAGAGTGTGGGTTATAAGTGTGTGAAAACCACATCATCACATACCTATCCTTGTTCATGATATTGATTGCTTTCTGTGATGTGATGTCCAAACTGTTTCCCGAATCGCAAACAAAATTACCATTACAATTATCCATGATGGCATATTACTGTTTGAATGCCAATAACACAGCTTAAAGGGACAGTCAGAAAATTATTAATTACAAAGAAAACACTGTATTACGCATTATCAAGTTTGAAACAACAAAACATGGAGAAATACGTGTGACTTATGTGCTTAACCTTGTATCTATGACTAGGAAAAATGACCACTTATTTGTTCTGACATAACAACATTTTAGATATCAATGATCAATACATGGTAAATAATATGCTGTATGAGCACAAGGTTTTACATATACAAATGCTATCCAAATGCCCTCTAGTGGTCAAATTGTATAATAATTACATGCACTCTTCAAGCTAGAAGAAATGAGCACACGAACCTCATAGGTTTAGCTAGCAAATTTAAATAAACACAGACAAATGATTAATTGGTGAGAAACCTTTGATATCATTGATATTACAAAATTGACTTTTAGAATAATGCAAAACATTATTTGTTTTCTAAACTGTCCCTTTAACAAAATTACATATGCTAACACATATTTGAAGCTTGTTGGTATATAAATATTGAAATCAGATTTATATTGACGTGTTAAATAAAGTTTATTTTCTTAAAGAGACATTATTGTGTTAATTTTTTTTTAGAAAGACATTTGTTTTAACAATGAATATGGTTTAACCCCTTAACGACTGAGGACGTGCAGGGTACGTCCTCAGAAAAAAGGCAGTTAATGCCTGAGAACGTACCCTGCACGCCCTCAGTGTGGAAAGCAGCTGGAAGCGATCCTGCTCGCTTCCAGATGCTTTCCGGTTATTGCAGTGATGCCTCGATATGGAGGCATCCTGCAATAACCTTTGTAAGCCATCCGGTGCAGAGAGAGCCACTCTGTGGCCCTCTCTGCACCGGAGATCGGTGGCTTACTGCGTTGGTGGGTGGGAGCCGGACCGGGAGGCGGGTGGCGGCCATCGATGGCCCTGGTTGTGTGAAGGGGGGCGGGATCGTGGGCGGGGGGTGGCTGGGGCGTGCACGGGCGCGCGCGCGTGCACGGGAGGGTGGGGGCGGGCGCGTGCACGGGGAGGGAGCGGGTGGGAACCGCTACACTACAGAAAATTCTGAAATAAAAAATGTAAAAAAAATGTAAATAATTAAAAAAAAAAAAACGATCAGCAAGGTGGTGGGGGTTTGTCTGTGTGTGGGGGGGGGAAGCTACAAAGCTACACTACAGAAAAAAACCAAAAACAAAAAAAAAGCACTTTTTATTGCAAACTGGGTACTGGCAGACAGCTGCCAGTACCCAAGATGGCCCCCAATAAGGCAGAGGGGAGGGTTAGAGAGCGGTTTTGGGGGGGGATCAGGGAGGTTGGGGGCTAAGGGGGGGATCCTACACAGTAGCATATGTAAATATGCTAAAAAAAAATTTTTTTTTTTTAAGATGGCGGGGACAATTGTGGGGTGGGGGAGGGAAGGGAGCTGTTTGGGAGGGATCAGGGGGTGGGATGTGTCAGATGGGAGGCTGATCTCTACACTAAAGCTAAAATTAACCCTGCAAGCTCCCTACAAACTCCCTAATTAACCCCTTCACTGCTAGCCATAATACACGTGTGAGGCGCAGCAGGATTTAGCGGCCTTCTAATTACCAGAAAGCAACGCCAAAGTCATATATGTCTGCTATTTCTGAACAAAGGGGATCCCAGACAAGCATTTACAACCATTTGTGCCATAATTGTACAAGCTGTTTGTAAATGATTTCAGTGAGAAACCTAAAATTGTGAAAAAATTTACGTTTTTTTTAATTTGATCGCATTTGGCGGTGAAATGGTGGCATGAAATATACCAAAATGTGCCTAGATCAATACTTGGGGTTGTCTACTACACTACACTAAAGCTAAAATTAACCCTACAAGCTCCCTAAAAGCTCCCTAATTAACCCCTTAACTGCTGGGCATAATACACTTGTGGTGCGCAGTGGCATTTAGCGGCCTTCTAATTACCAAAAAGCAACGCCAAAGCCATATATGTCTGCTATTTCTGAACAAAGGGGATCCCAGAGAAGAATTTACATTTATGCCATAATTGCACAAGTTGTTTGTAAATAATTTCAGTGAGAAACCGAAAGTTTGTGAAAAAGTGAACGATTTTTTGTATTTGATCGCATTTGGCGGTGAAATGGTGGTATGAAATATACCAAAATGGGCCTAGATCAATAATTTGGAATGTCTACTAAAATAAAATATATACATGTCAAGGGATATTCAGGGATTCCTGAAAGATATTAGTGTTCTAATGTAACTAGCGCTAATTTTGGAAAAAAATGGTTTGGAAATAGCAAAGTGCTACTTGTATTTATGGCCCTATAACTTGCAAAAAAAGCAAAGAACATGTAAACATTGGGTATTTCTAAACTCAGGACAAAATTTAGAAACTATTTAGCATGGGTATTTTTTGGTGGTTGTAGATATGTAACAGATTTTGGGGCTCAAAGTTAGAAAAAGTGTTTTTTTTTCCATTTTTCCTCATATTTTATCATTTTTTTTATAGTAAATTATAAGATATGATGAAAATAATGATATCTTTAGAAAGTCCATTTAATGGCGAGAAAAACGGTATATAATATGTGTGGGTACAGTAAATGAGTAAGAAGAAAATTATAGCTAAACACAAACACCGCAAAAATGTAAAAATAGCCTTGGTCCCAAACGGACAGAAAATGGAAAAGTGCTGTGGTCATTAAGGGGTTAAAGTCCTTTTAGGAGTGGGGGGTGAAAATATGCTAACAATAATATATTTGAAGATTAAACAATGTGGAACTCATACATGATACAAAAATCAACATTTGCATTAAAGGGACAGTATACTATATTTTTAACAGAACTGTATGTAATAGACACTACTACAAACAACAAGATTAACATATACTGATATCAATATTACAAAGCTTCAAACACTTTTAAAGAAAATCGGGTTAGCTCTATTGAAAATATAGATGAACCCCCATTACAACCGTAAAACAAGACAAAACACCATCATACACAAAACAGGAGAAAGCTGGAGATGGTACTCACATGAAACTTAGAGGCTTGGCGAGGAGTCTGATAATTAATTACATTTTATTTGAACAGAAGCAAAATGAAACGTGTATTTGTTAAACAATGGACTATCTAACTAGAGACCAAATTAAAAGATTTCATTTATAATGTGAGTGTCTAATGAACCTTTAATAAAATATACAACGAAATTACATTTAGAAGAAGTCGGCATCATATATTTAGCATATGATAAAGCTAAATGCATATTGATTACTTTATTCTAACACAATAGCGCATATTTATTAATTAGATATCTTTAACATTAAACACAACAGTCATTTTTCTGAAAAAGGAACATATTGTTGACAAACATATTAAACAACATGGACTATAGAGATTTGCACTTGCCTCGAAATATCATATGCATGAAAACATTTTGCTTTCGTTCGTTTATTCAACCAGACATCCAGCAAAAGAGAATGTGGTGGTCTTTATCAGCTACGGGTCAACAATGTAACATGATGCAAATAATACATATTCGCAAGGTTTTTAAAATTGTCTGCAGTCACAAACGTGTTTAACGTGCACAAACAAATATTGCGGGACTACGTAATCCAATCAGACGTTTTTTTACCTTTGCATGTGACGTCTTAACATGGCGCTTCCTTGATCACGTAAGAACGCCATCCAATAAAAGGCACATTCTTGATCACGTAAGAACGCCCCAAAAAAAAAGGCGCATCCTTGATCACGTCAAAACGCCATCCAATAAAAGGCACATTCTTGATCACGTAAGAACGTTAGTCAATACAAGGAATCATTGGACAGCCTGGCAGGTGACGTCTTAAGCAACATGGCGCATCCGAGATCGCTGAAAAACCGCAGCCAATACAAGGACTCAGTTGACAGCTTGGCATATCACTAAGAAACGTATTTATATTTTAGGAACTAGTATGTGTCTAGATTGCTATCTAGGAATGTCAACAAATCATGAATCATCTTTTTGGACTTGACTGTCCCTTGAACTATAGCTATGGTGTATATCTTTAACATTTAAAAGATACACATGAGAAATACATATGCCATTGATGTTTTAAGATATGTTTTGATTGTTTTGGAATAACAATAATTATACATGGATTGATTAAACGTGTCATTTATTCAAGTTTAAATATGGTCAGCCTACCTATAGCCATATATGGGAGGAGAAGTATTTTGTTAACATATTTGTTAAAAAATATTCATCATCTAAAATATTTGCATTACACACAGAGATTTATTTGGTTACACTTTTACAATAAGATAGAATTGAAAATGAAATACATGTGCTGTCAACATTACAATAAGATTGTTTATTAATAAGATTATATGTCCTTGTTCATGTAAAAAGGACAAAAACGCTTTAGAAATGGAAATACATTCATTAACAATTGTGCTCACCATCACTTAAAGGGACATGATTTTGTTTTTAAAAAGAGGATACACATAGACAATACTATTTCAATAAAATGAACACTTTACAGGGATTATATCATTGTATCAATCCTCAGATCATTTGTTAAAGGTGCATCAATTCATGCAGAGTTTCTAAATACACACATGGATGTGAAAATTGAAACATACATATATACACAAATAACAATCTATATATACATATATAAAACAATTACTATGCTAATCATAATCATGCAATGATAAAGCTAAGAGAAAAATATATAAAGACAAATAATAAGATTACATTGGAGATGTTAATCTTAAAGTCATTTACAATTGTCTTACATATATGATTTTTTATAAAAAAAATTATTTTTGGTAGGTCCCTTTAAGGATCAACAAGATAAACTAGAGCTTTCAAAAAATAACATGAAGAATGAGGACAAAGAATCGTGCAATTACATGTCTTTTAATAGTATGTAAGAAAACATCAACAACGTTTAGAAATAATCTTGTAAAAATAAGGAATATTTGAGCCATATGACAAGGTAACAGAGTGCATCACAGTCCATGAAGAGAGTTGCCAAGGGCCACCATAGCACCATTGGAGACATATGACAAGGTAACACAGTGCATCACAGTCCATGAAGAGAGTTGCCAAGGGCCACCATAGCCCCATTGGAGACATATGACAAGGTAAAAGAGTGCATCACAGTCCATGAAGAGAGTTACCAAGGGCCAGCATAGCCCCATTGGAGACATATGACAAGGTAACAGAGTGCATCACAGTCCATGAAGAGAGTTGACAAGGGCCACCATAGCACCATTGGAGACATATGACAAGGTAACACAGTGCATCACAGTCCATCAAGAGAGTTGCCAAGGGCCACCATAGCCCCATTGGAGACATATGACAAGGTAAAAGAGTGCATCACAGTCCATGAAGAGAGTTACCAAGGGCCAGCATAGCCCTATTGGAGACATATGACAAGGTAACAGAGTGCATCACAGTCCATGAAGAGAGTTGACAAGGGCCACCATAGCCCCATTGGAGACATATGACAAGGTAACACAGTGCATCACAGTCCATGAAGAGAGTTGCCAAGGGCCACCATAGCCCCATTGGAGACATATGACAAGGTAAAAGAGTGCATCACAGTCCATGAAGAGAGTTGACAAGGGCCACCATAGCCCCATTGGAGACATATGACAAGGTAACACAGTGCATCACAGTCCATGAAGAGAGTTGCCAAGGGCCACCATAGCCCCATTGGAGACATATGACAAGGTAACACAGTGCATCACAGTCCATGAAGAGAGTTGCCAAGGGCCACCATAGCCCCATTGGAGACATATGACAAGGTAACACAGTGCATCACAGTCCATGAAGAGAGTTGCCAAGGGCCACCATAGCCCCATTGGAGACATATAACAAGGTAAAAGAGTGCATCACAGTCCATGAAGAGAGTTGCCAAGGGCCACCATAGCCCCATTGGAGACATATGACAAGGTAAAAGAGTGCATCACAGTCCATGAAGAGAGTTGCCAAGGGCCACCATAGCCCCATTGGAGACATATGACAAGGTAACACAGTGCATCACAGTCCATGAAGAGAGTTGCCAAGGGCCATCATAGCCCCATTGGAGACATATGACAAGGTAACAAAGTGCATCACAGTCCATGAAGAGAGTTGCCAAGGGCCACCATAGCCCCATTTGAGACATATGACAAGGTAACACAGTGCATCACAGTCCATGAAGAGAGTTGCCAAGGGCCACCATAGCCCCATTGGAGACATATGACAAGGTAACAGAGTGCATCACAGTCCATGAAGAGAGTTGCCAAGGGCCACCATAGCCCCATTGGAGACATATGACAAGGTAACACAGTGCATCACAGTCCATGAAGAAAGTTGCCAAGGGCCACCATAGCCCCATTGGAGACATATGACAAGGTAAAAGAGTGCATCACAGTCCATGAAGAGAGTTACCAAGGGCCAGCATAGCCCCATTGGAGACATATGACAAGGTAACAGAGTGCATCACAGTCCATGAAGAGAGTTGCCAAGGGCCACCATAGCCCCATTGGAGACATATGACAAGGTAAAAGAGTGCAACAGGCACAACAATAAACTTTGAAAAAGGCCAAATGGCAACAATAAAAAAAAACATCAACATGTGGACGGAGGATTCTTATCTGCCACCTTGGAGCATCTCCAGATCCTCCACTTACTGGTCATCCTCTTCATCGTCCTGTGCATGTCCAGCTCCAGATTCAGGCCTTGAACTTAATCGCATGATTTCACGCAGAGTAAAGTCCTGAACCCGGAGCTGGGCCTGCATGGTGTCGTTCATCCCTCTCAGGACAGCTGCGTTCCTCAACACGGCCTGCTCTACTCTTGCTATACCTTCTAGCATGAGCCATGCTGAGTCACAGCCTAAAATAAAGAATAAATTAAATATTAAGGATAATTACACAACAAACGAAAAAATAAGCAAAGATACATTGTCATCATAAAGACAAATCATTCTTTACATCAATTAGTTTAAATTGATTCTTTACACATGAAATATGTTATTCAGACAGACCGAAATCATTAAAGGGACAGTTTACTCAAACATGTTGTCCCCTTTAATTGGTTTTCGATGATCCACTTATACAGCTTGAGTGTATCAAATCTTGTTAAAGGATTTACATTGTACTTACATTAGCAATTTTAATATTTTAATTATACTGTGGTAGGCACACCTATCCTTAAACATTTTGGCATTGAGGACAAGCTGTGTAAACATAGCAACCTGAAGAAATTACATTCCCACTGGGTTAGACAAGAGATAATGTATAAACATTTGTACATAAATTTTTGGATCCAAGTAGTGGTGATTGGTATATGTAGTGATATCAAATTAAAGGGACACTGAACCTAAATATTTAATTGACTGATTCAGATAGAGCATGACATTACAAATATTTCAAATTACACATATTCTTTAAATGTTAGAATTCTATAGCTAGATTTTGAATGCAAGAATGTCGGTTTTTAGGGCAGGCCATATTTGTTTATCAACTTTGTTTGTCCCTGCTGGTTGATGGATACATTCATCCAACAATAAAGAAATGATGTCCACAATTATTTTCTATTTAAAATTAATTATAGGCATTTCTTTTTTTCAATAAAGATAGCAAGAGAATGAAGAATAATTCATAAGAGTAGTAAATTATAAATTTGATTAACATTGCATGCTCTATTTGAATCACAATAGAAAATATTTACCTTCAGTGTACCTTTAAGTATCTTATAATGTTGATTTTGAATGATACTTACAGCTGTGCCTGGGAAGGACAATCCGACACCCAGGACAATGAAGGTTGAGACAGGGGGGAGGGATGGGATTGGGTTGGGGAGGGATGGGATTGGCTTGGGGAGGGATGAGCTGCTGCTCCGGGGTAGGCCGTACAGCTGGGGAGTGGGGAGTTGGGGTCTGGGCAGCTGTACGGGCCATAATACGGGGAGAGCGGCGAAGGGGGTTGTAGGGGCGTTTTTTGGGAGGGGCAGGAAATGATAAATGGGAAGGGCCGGCAGGGGTCTGGGCATGGGTAGGAGTCTGGTCATGGGCAGTGGTCTGGGCATGGGCAGGGGTCTGGGCCTGGGCAGTGGTCTGGGCATGGGCAGGGGTCTGGGCATGGGCAGGGGTCTGGGCATGGGCAGGGGTCTGTGACTGTTCAGGGGACTGGGCAGGGGCGGAAACCAGATGACCAGAAGTGGCGGATCCATCTGAAAATTTAAAAAATATATATTAACATCTCATACATCATGAAATCAAATCAACGCATTTCAAATTGATTATGTTTTCAATATACTTCGAAGTGTGTTTGAATTTGTAAACAATTATGAAATGAGGATATGGTATGCATATAGGCACTCAGATGAATATCAATTACTGTCTGTACAATTATAACATTATTATTGTGTTTTGGCCTGGAATATGCATGTGACATAATGATGGCATGAATTATACATTTTTAAAAAAAATAATATTTTCATGCTGCCTGATATAGAAAGGGGGCAGTAGTGTATTTGAACAGACAAATAATATTCATTTTTAAAGTGCAAAAGCTGTAGACTTTGAATGTCTTCAATGAAATGATTTCAAATAAAGCAACATGTTGGAAACATGATAGATATATTTCACATACCATTAGACTCCAAGGCAGCCTCTTCCTCCTCCGTCACATATGTTAAATCAATCTCTGTAAAACATAACATGTTGTGTACACGTTAAGAACAGATATTATAACATATGTTACTGTTGTTCAAAGACACACATCAATGTTGCATTAAAGATATACACACCCAAAGTTATGATTTACATCATTTTGATGGAGCATACAAATTACATTAGATTTGTTATTCTCAATGATTCATATTTTCGATGTATTGTTTGTATTAATTTAAAAATCATAAAAGCATAGTACATAGAACATTTAAGATTTCTCATGTGTGTATCACTTGATGACTGTTGTCAAAAATGAACATGGAAACAAACATATGCTATACATATTCTGAATAACAAATGTGTAGACTAATAAAGTTTTAATTATTAATCTTTCAATATTAAAAGAAAATTAATATATAATCAGAAGAGAAAATTATATGTTTGTTTCAAATGTTATGCTTCATCAGAATCATGCTCATAATATTGATTACCAATACACCTTCAATGACATATAAATGAGTCAATGGACTTACCAGGAGACCGCAAAGGCGGCTCTGTGTCACTGCTGGATTCCTGTGGGCTCCCCACACCAACTCTCTCTATGAATGATATAGATATATATTAGTAAACACATTTGGGATATCACTAAATCACATCTGTATCGAATTTTAAGATTAATCAACTTGAAAATGTGAAGAATAGAGCAGTCATAGGCTGACCATATTGCCGCTTTAAGAAGGAACACATATGAAAAATACATATATGAGGGTTCTTATACAAAACATTTCTTTAAACAGCCCTGAAAACAGCCCTGGCATATGTATTTTTCATATGTGTCCCTTTTTAAAGCGGCAATATGGTCAGCCTAAGCAGTCATTAAACCAAAAAATGCTTGATTGAATCAAGGGGATTCTGTTAAAAATTATGTATTGAACATATGTTTAATTTCAGACTATATTAGACATCAAACTCATACACCCATTGATCAATGTTCTTAAAAGAATACACACAAACCACATTTTGAAGAACAGCTGTTGACAAATCTAAACAAACACATGTGGCACATCGAGCCATTTGTGCAATGTACAGTAATCTTGTTTAGGACACAACACATATTTATCACAATACAAAACCAAATTGATTAGTACAAATATGTAATCATGGTGCTGTCAGAGTATGCTGATATCTATAAAGTAACTCCAACAGTGAATATGTGAATTATATATCAATATTGTTTAATCCAAAGAATGTAAAGATGAATGAATCTATTGTTTATTAAAGGGACACTGACATGATTTATTTAAATCATTGATTTCTCTGTTCAAACTGTTCAAAATGATTTAACATTGACTCCTATTATAATTTTAATGTTGCTACATTTTAATCTTAAAGGCAGATAAGCAATATTGTATTCAATAAATATTGTTGAAGGTATCCACCAATCATCAATAAAAACCCAGGTTGGTCAACCAAAATTGAGATGCAGATAAACGTACATTCTTGATTTTAAAATACATTTAGCAATAGAATATTTCACATATGATGATATTATTATATTTAAATGTTTATTAATATTGCATACTCTATCTGAATGACAACATTAATAATTGTAGCTCAGTATCCCTTTAATATAAAATTATATTGATTTGACAATGTTGGTGTTAATGAATTCTCTACTCCATATGTTGATGTAATGAATGGGATTGAGCATGCAATTCAAATCTAATATGTTATTTAAGGATATCCGAAGAATTATTTAATTTTCATCTATTAAAGGGACATTACATATAAATATTGAACAATGTGGATTTAGTATGTAATGTTCTGTCCATGTTTCTAAGACAAATGTCAATTAAAATGAGACATACCATACTGTGACAAGCCCTGCCTTAAGGATCCAGCAGCAACATCCATATCTGTAATATATTAAATGAGGATTGCATATCATTAATACAAATCATGCCATGTTTAAAATCTTTACATTATTAGCAAATCAATTTAAAACTATTAATCCTTTGGTAGTCCCATGAGTTAATTGTTTCCTCAATTCAATTCATGATAAATATATCCTGTACTCTTATTTTCAATCAGTTGTGTTGTTTACTGTAGCTTTAATTATTTTTTGGTGTTATTTCATTCTCATCAATTGATGGGCATATGTTATAATTTATTTGGATTCTTCTTTTTTTATTATGTATAATATTGAAAATAAGAATACTGTATTCTTCACATATATAATAATTCACATTTCATTTTGACCAACATGTATAAAGCAATGCCACTTACAGCAAAGCCATGTTAACGTGTATGCGCAATTCCATTTTCGCGATCATTGCGCAATGATTCAAAGCGGAATTACGCATCCGTCATTTGACCAACATGTATAAAGCAATGCCACTTACAGCAAAGCCATGTTAACGTGTATGCGAAATTCCATTTTCGCCATCATTGCGCAATGATTCAAAGCGGAATTACGCATCCGTCATTTGACCAACATGTATAAAGCAATGCCACTTACAGCAAACCCATGTTAACGTGTATGCGCAATTCCATTTTCGCGATCATTGCGCAATGATTCAAAGCGGAATTACGCATCCGTCATTTGACCAACATGTATAAAGCAATGCCACTTACAGCAAAGCCATGTTAACGTGTATGCGCAATTCCATTTTCGCGATCATTGCGCAATGATTCAAAGCGGAATTACGCATCCGTCATTTGACCAACATGTATAAAGCAATGCCACTTACAGCAAAGCCATGTTAACGTGTATGCGACATTCCATTTTCGCGATCATTGCGCAATGATTCAAAGCGGAATTACGCATCCGTCATTTGACCAACATGTATAAAGCAATGCCACTTACAGCAAAGCCATGTTAACGTGTATGCGAAATTCCATTTTCGCGATCATTGCGCAAATTCTGTAGAGCGCAAGACACATCATTCCTATTTCATGTGTCGCTAATCTAAAATCAGATATCTAAACATCATATGTAGTGTATGTTGTGAGATCTGTATAGGTTTAGTATCTGACTATATACACCTTTTTTGATAAAAAAAAAAAATATTAAGATATTATATGAAGTTGGATAATTACCTGGTTCAGATTCTCCATCTCCTCCCAGGCCACCGGACGGAGAAGCAGCTGCCCTGGCCCCCGCGTCAGGACTTTCAGATCCCGCAGCTGGGAGGGAAGAAGAGGAGGCCAAGGATGGCGAGGATCTGAATCTTTTGGGGACCCGGAGATTGAGGAGCTCGCATAAAGTCACCTCATAAGGGAGTAGGTACAGTTTCCGCGGGGCCTCTCTTTTGCCACCTCTTTTATGGGCTTGTACCCAGTCCCTTATGAGGTTGACTTTTTTTGTTAACCGCAACCTCATATCTCCGAATCTCCTCATGATCTGATCCTGGGTCCTCTGGACGTCACACACCAATCTAACCGCATTGGTGATAGACTCCCAGAGGGCCTTCTTAACAGGCACATCTGTCAACCTCCTCTTGTTCCCAAACAGCTGGGGATAAAAGTCCTTGACGGCGTGGACCAGTGCAGCGCTCTCCTCCTTTGTGAACCTGGGAGCTGACATGCCTGCTGGGTTGTCTAAGAAATCCCGGTATATTATGATATATACTGCCTGCAGGCATTATAGAACTGACAAAGATGGCAACGTGTAATGGACTTTTATATGGTGAAGTAAACATGAGATGCACCATGGGACAAGTTATCTGTACATCTGATTGGATAAAAGTTTGAAATATTGTTAGAATGTCTGTGAGACCATCCTGACTCAAGTTGTGTTTGTGTGATGAACTCTGATTGGCCGTTCCTTAATGTTTCATATCTTAGTAACTTCCTTACACATACCTCATGGTGGTGCTGTTACTTCATTTTTCATGTAGACTTATTTGTAACTCATGGGCCTGTCATGCGGATATGTGTGACGCAGATTTAATATCCGTGATCCGTTAAATATTAATGATTAAATTCTCTTTAACATCTAATACTGTCACATTATTAAATGTTGTAGACATTTCTCGGTGTAATAACGGTCTGTTTCTTTAATACAAATACACATTTAATATTGTATGTCTTTATTGTTCATAAAATCCATTTATTGACTTATTGTGAAGTATTGATATTGCTCTATTAAATGTATTTCATAATGCACATTGATTGTGTGCTATTGCGTGACATTAGACTCTAATGTTTAAAGATGCTAATCTGGTGTTTCAAGATGCGTTTCCCACGCAATATTTCTGAATGTTCAAATTCAGGTTATAAGGTCAGTAACTTGGATAATCTGTTTATAAATGTTAAACTACAGGTTTTTTTGTTATTAGTAAATAAACCTTGAGCTTGTATTTGTCTGAAGTGCTCATATATGTTATTGTGCAATGGCGTCTTTATTTTTAAATAGACATTACAAACAAACAATTGTATCAAATGATCTGTAGAGATAGAAGATTGTTTAGACTTTAAAATGTAAATCAATTTATCTTAGTATTTAGATATCCTCAACAGAAGAAATTTAAATGCACATGGTTGAGACAATCACATAAGGCATCTCTGTGCATCCACCAATCTTCATCTACTGAGCCTATCTCGATATGCTTTTCAAGCAAAGTATGTCAAGATAGGAAGAGAATTAAATACACTATTTAAATCTCTTAAAGGGACACTGTCCAAACAAATTTAGCGTTGGTGATTCAGATTGAGCATGAAATGTTAATCAACGTTATAATTTAATCCGATTCTCAAATGTTAACAATTATCTTGTTATCTTTCTTTGCAAATCAATAATGATATTTGAGATTACGGACAATTGTTTCAAAAAATCTGGGTTGTCCTTGATGATTGTTGGATAAATTAATCCACCACAAAATACCAAGTTCAGTCCAGAGTACTGAAGCAAATAAATTATCTATTTAATGCATTATTTTTAAAGTAATGATAGCAACATCACAATGAGCATTCATAATATGAGACAATTTTTAAAGTTGCTTAAAATAGAATACTCATTCAGAATGTATAAATCATTAATTTTTTAACTGTCTCCCTTTAAGTATATTTTTAGTTCATGTCCCTTTAAATAAACATTTCACAATAATGCTTGAAATATCAGAAACCTAGGCACCTTCCTTTTGATAAATTAGTATAACATATGAGTAAATAAAATTTAGATTAACTTCTGGATTGTTTTACACACTGACTGAAATATATATTGTAAAGGAGGTATTTCGGAGTCTTCAGCTTAGAGGGACATTAAGCTATATGTTATGTATGCATTTTGGATAAGATTATAATATTTGAACAACTTAATATGTTTTGGTATTCAATCATTAGATTGTAATTATATATATTTTTGGATTAAATACATATCTACATAGGCTATTTTGATGCTGATTGTTGGTTGCACATAGATACCTTATGTAATTGACTAAGATATGTGCATTGATGTTTTTTTTTCAAAGTATATTTAAAGACTGAATGTAATTCTATAGTACTTTCTAAATATGTTTAAATTATTTTATGAATTTTTTAAAAATCAATACACAATATACTTTGTGAATGTCCCTTTAAGGACAAAAACATTTGTAATGTTGATTTAACATTGTCAAAATAAACTAAAGGGGAATGAAAATTATATATAGATATGTGATGTCTAACCCAAGAGGTAAGATTTTAAAAACTACATAATATTATTAACTATAGTTAAATGACTCCACTAGAAAATCAAATCGATTAACCTGCCATCCAATAACTAGCTTGTGAAAAATATCAAGTTAAATGACCTACCATTTATAAATGTAAAAATTAAAATAATTTAACAAATAATGTTTTGAGATACCTAAGGAAGATACAAGATCTTATAAAATTAATTTTACATTCAACAACACTGTCACTTTAATGTAATTGAACCACTTCCCCTTCTTAAAAGTGAAAACAAATAATTTTTGAGAAATTGACTACATATCCGAAATTATTTTAACATCTAAGAATTTCAAAAGAAAAGCATCGATGGATCTCACTCCCCAATGAATGTTAAAAAAGATAGTTTAATGTAATATTCTCTGAATCAGTGGATTTTCAACAATTAATGCATTATTTGATCTTATGCATGTGCTTGTCAAATAGACAACTACCAGTCATGGGAGTCAAATTTCTTTTTATTGACAGATTATATGGATATTTATTATAATCTGTTCCAAAGAGTGTATTTAATACTAAAATGTTTATTATTACCATTTTAAAATTTAATAGTTTCTGAACCAAAAAGAAAAAAATATTCCTGGAAGTCATCAGATGCCAATCTGAAATTTAAAAATTTTTTTTTAACAAAGTTAATACACACGTAGTCAAAGATTCATAAAATACATTTACAATCATCTTGTGTCTATGCTCTAACTTTGTTCAACATTTTTTAAAGATATTTATTAATTAAATTTAAAAAAAAAACAAAAACATTATATTGTGTAATAAAATAAAAAAAAATCTGATTTTCTAATTATACATAATAATGTATATCACATTTCAATAATATATATGTTGAACATAAATGTCATATTTCATGTCCATTCAAATACCTCTATATCAACTATAATATGTATTCATTTTTCTGATTGTGATCCCTAAATATCTAATGATGAAATATGTATGACTAATGTATGTAAGCTACCAATAATCAACATTCTTCCTGTGATTCTTAACTAGCATGCATTGGTACACCAACCTGGATAATGCATGGTCTTTGAAAGTCAATTCAGGGGTGAACAGTTGATCTTCAATAGGTGTCTTATTCATCATTTCAAAAATAGAGGACTGAAATCCCATCTAAAAATTAGAAATTCATCTAAGTGTCTGATTGTGATCCCTAAATATCTAATTAAGAACTAAATATGACTAATGTATGTAAGCTACTAATATTCAACATTCTTCCTGTGATTCTTAACTAGCATGCATTGGTACACCAACCTGGATAATGCATGGTCTTTGAAAGTCAATTCAGGGGTAAACAGTTGATCTTCAATAGGTGTCTTATTCATCATTTCAAAAATAGAGGACTGTGAAATACCATCTAAAAATTTGAAAATCATCTAAGTGTCTCCAATAGGATGCCTCAACAGCCTTATTCTATCAAATAGTTGGCACTTACCATGTGAACATGTCTTTGTATGGTTTTCAAGGTCAGCAGATTTGAAAGATAATGCCAGACATGATCCCATTGGTATACTTCAATTTTAATCTTGGCTTTTTCCACTGTCAGTCTGGGCAATCTTCACTGTCAGGCTTCTAATTCTTCCCTTTCAGTCTTTAGATTAAGTCAGCTCCCTAATGGCATAAAAAGTTTATTCAAAATTACTACAAGTGTGTGAATCATTTCTGTAGCCCTCTCCTACCCCCCATTTCATAAGAAATTTCTGTCACTAGCTTACTGTGTAGCATCTTGTGTTATGTTCTATCAAGTGTGAAGATGAGTCATATTGAGCAGAACAAACCTCTAATGTGTGACATTGAACCATAGTCATGCTAGAGGATCCCTTTCTGAGTATTTACATTTTAAGTAATGTGTAAACTAAATACTAGTTTATAAAATGTATGCCATATGATGTATTTGTGTACAATTCATGCCAGCAACAGTCCAGACATTTATACTTACCAGCTGATGTCCTCTTTAAAAACCAGGTGGCAAAGACTCGCTACAGGACCCAATGGCCAGAGCATCACCTATATTAATAAATGAAACACATTTTTAGCATTTGATGAACAATCCTAACATGTTTGCACAATTCTCTACTTGTCATTTCCCTAGAGTTCACATCTATTGATAATACTCCAGTCTAACTTCTATTCTTTACCGTCTAAAGTTGCGGTTGATGATGTCTGCTCTGACATTGAGCCCCTCGTCCCGGAATGGCCCCTCTAGAACAGGATCATCCTCCTCATCTCTGAGGAAGTTTCTGTCCGGCCGGACGGCCTGCAGCATCCCAGCCCGCTGTGCAATATTATGCAGGACGCTACAGGCTACAACGATCTTAGCCACCTTCTTTGGGTTGTACTGGAGGGCTCCTCCCGACCTGTCCAGGCACCTGAACCTCATCTTCAGGAGCCCGAACATCCGTTCAACCACCGCCCTGGTTCTCTTATGAGCCCTATTGTAGCGCTCCTCAGACACATCAGTCGGGCTACGCAAGGGGGTAATGAGCCAAGGCCGGCTCATCTACCCAGAATCACCTATAAATTATGAACAGAACATAATTCTAACAGAATCCTCAAAATAGTATTTGTAGTACAATAAAAAGTTTTGTACACGATAATCCATTAACAAATGTTTTTTTTAAATTTAAAATATCTAGTTCAATATTATTCTCTATCTTCCCATTTCAGCTAAGACATGCTACATATGCGTATTTCTCCTAAATCAAGCCTTGTGTAAAATGCTAACTACATGGTTACATTACATTCTCTATCTGAGCATTTAAGGTAATATATTCTACATATCTGCATTGAACTAAAAGACATTTGCGGAAAGAGACAATGACATGGTTAAATTGCATTAGCTAATATCTTCCCATTTCAGCTAAGACATGCTACATATGCGTATTTCTCCTAAATCAAGCCTTGTGTAAAATGCTAACTACATGGTTACATTACATTCTCTATCAGAGCATTTAAGGTAAGACATGCTACATATCTGCATTGAACTAAAAGACATTTGCGGAAAGAGACAATGACATGGTTAAATTGCATTAGCTAATATCTTCCCATTTCAGCTAAGACATGCTACATATGCGTATTTCTCCTAAATCAAGCCTTGTGTAAAATGCTAACTACATGGTTACATTACATTCTCTATCTGAGCATTTAAGGTAAGACATGCTACATATCTGCATTGAACTAAAAGACATTTGCGGAAAGAGACAATGACATGGTTAAATTGCATTAGCTAATATCTTCCCATTTCAGCTAGGACATGCTACATATGCGTATTTCTCCTAAATCAAGCCTTGTGTAAAATGCTAACTACATGGTTATATTACATTCTCTATCTGAGCATTTAAGGTAAGACATGCTACATATCTGCATTGAACTAAAAGACATTTGCGGAAAGAGACAATGACATGGTTAAATTGCATTAGCTAATATCTTCCCATTTCAGCTAAGACATGCTACATATGCGTATTTCTCCTAAATCAAGCCTTGTGTAAAATGCTAACTACATGGTTACATTACATTCTCTATCTGAGCATTTAAGGTAAAACATGCTACATATCTGCATTGAACTAAAAGTAGACATTAGCGGGGGGGAAATATATGGTTAAATTGCATCCTATAGCTGAACATTACGCTAAAATTTTAAAACTACAGTGGCAATTGTCAAACTAATTAACCATGTTGGGCACAAATACTCACCAACAAGATAACCAGGGGCATTTGTCTTTCCTCAAACTGTCTCCACAGGGACGACAGAGAGAGGATGCGGGCATCATGACAAGCCCCTCCAAAATTCGCACACACATGCATAATCCTCATCTGTGCGTCACAAACATACTGCACGTTGAGGCTATGAAAATGTTTGCGATTTCTGAAGGGCGAGTCATCAATTGGAGCATGCAGCGCAATGTGGGTACAATCTATGGCTCCCAAGACATTGGGCAATTGAGCAATATCAAAGAATTCCCACTTCAGGCGCCTCCAATCACCATCATTCTGTGGGAATCCTATGTATTGCTTACTGATACGTACCATGGCGTCCAGACAGTTATCAAACACCCCAGAGAATGTACCTTGAGCCAGGCCATGCATGTACAGTTCTCCGGATTGAAAACTCCCGGAGGCCAGGACGTATAGACAGCTTAGCATCTTACTCATGGCGGGAACAGCAGTCCTTATTCTTATACGTGGCTCCAAATGAGGTTTAAGAAGATCGTAAAGGCCAATGAGCTGTTCGCGATCGAGCCGATACTTATCATAAACCTCAAAGTCGCTCATGTTTTCCAAGGTGGGTCTCACCCTGTAGACACGAGGACCTCGAACCAGATGACCCCTTCGTCTCAGTCTGAGCCGCCGAGGCTGCCTGATTCGACCAACAGCTAGTTCGCCAATAGCAGCACCAGCAGCGTCTACCATGTCATCGTCATCCATCTTTCAAAACAGCGTAACAAGGTAAGCACTTGATCTGATGTGGATCACAAGTGATGCTTTGGCCATGATGTTTGGGGGATTTATAGTACAATTAGTCCAATGGTAGTGAGTTTGTAATGATTGCTGATTGTATTCACCTGTTTGTATGTGAGCGGCGCGAATGCTTTCACAGTGGGCGTTTATTTGTTGTTTGCTGAAATGTTATTTTCAAACAATGAATCTCAATGTGAAAGTGTCAAATATCACACATACAGTGCATGTTTGTAATGTTTGATCATATGCGTAATCAATATTTCTTAAACGCGATCTTATAGTAACAAGCACACGTCCAGGCTAACATGAATGAAAGTGCATAGTTGTGTATAATGTGCATCGAATGTGATCGATCAATGTTGCTGCAATATTGTTTGTAAACGATAAAGTAACAGCTGCCATCTGTAGTATTGTATATATAAGTGATTGCCGAGCTGTCAATATTGTATGCGTCCCTTTAAAATCGCAATAATAATTCCGAACTTCCCGTCTGCCATCTGTAGTATTGTATATATAAGTGATTGCCGAGCTGTCAATATTGTATGCGTCCCTTTAAAATCACAATAATAATTCCGAACTTCCCGTCTGCCATCTGTAGTATTGTATATATAAGTGATTGCCGAGCAGTCAATATTGTATGCGTCCCTTTAAAATCGCAATAATAATTCCGAACTTCCCGTCTGCCATCTGTAGTATTGTATATATAAGTGATTGCCGAGCAGTCAATATTGTATGCGTCCCTTTAAAATCGCAATAATAATTCCGAACTTCCCGTCTGCCATCTGTAGTATTGTATATATAAGTGATTGCCGAGCAGTCAATATTGTATGCGTCCCTTTCAAATCGCAATAATAATTCCGAACTTCCCGTCTGCCATCTGTAGTATTGTATATATAAGTGATTGCCGAGCTGTCAATATTGTATGCGTCCCATTCAAATGGCACTAATACTGAATAACTTCTGGCTGTCATCTGTAGTATTGTATATATAAGTGATTGCCGAGCTGTCAATATTGTATGCGTCCCTTTCAAATCGCACTAATACTGAATAACTTCCGGCTGTCATCTGTAGTATTGTATATATAAGTGATTGCCGAGATGTCAATATTGTATGCGTCCCATTCAAATGGCACTAATACTGAAGAACTTCCGGCTGTCATCTGTAGTATTATATATATAAGTGATTTGCGATCTGACAATATTTATTAATTGTCCCATTGAAATCGCCTTAATAATGCTGTTCCAAACTGTTGTTTACGTATATGTTGTATTGTAGTATTGAGTGTTAAAGTTCCGAAAGGGGCGGTACAGTCGTGAATCTGTGATGTGTATGGTTGAATCTTCTAATGACGTCATGATATTATTAACCTGCCTATGTAGTTCTGAAATCCTCATTGTGTTGCTGTATTTGACTACATTGTTATTGTGTGCTGAATAAAATCTAAATGTGTGCTTTGTGGTTGCGTGATGGGTGATGCGTGTTATGTTCATATACGTATATATTGTGATTGTGTACCACATATGCTGACTTCTATATAGCGGTCTGGCATTGTTGTTCCTTCCCATAAAGTGACATCTGTAATCTGGTGTAATGATGTTCTTGTTGTACGTAATTCCTAATGGTTTCTGGTGATGGAATCATGATGTTAAAAGTACAGTAAAATCCATATGTTGTGTTTTGTGATTCCTCGAGAGAATGTAATGTGTTTTTCCCCCATCATTTGAATGCACATGTATGAGTGAATGTTAAAAGTAATGTATGTGCATCCATGACTGATCATGTGTTAAGCCTATGTAGATATGCTGTTGCTGCAAGCATATGAGTTGAATAACTGAAATGCAATAATAAAGGTAAATGAGAATTGTTTCCCATTGTGTAGTGTTTGTGAATCCTGAAAAGTTGACATTATTTTTTTTTCCGTTTAAATGTAATATTTTTAAAACAAAAATGTTGTTACTAGTGATGTTGATTTGTAGTTGATGTAATATAAAAGTCTGAAACAATTTAATGGTGTTGTGAATATTCAAACAGTAAAATCCATAAATCCACCATAGGGAAATAGTCATTTCTTGATCTATTTATCATAGCTGGGTCTAACGCATGAAATCATGTCTTTTCTAGCGCTGGTATTTGGAGTTTTTCTGTCTACGCTATTTGCATGCGTTAGGGAAATGAGGGTTTCGCGTGCACAAGCACGTCTTCCCAATAGAAGTCAATGGAGGCTCTAAAATTTGGTAATTTTTTTTTTCTAAGACTGGTTTTCCTCGTAAAGTGAATGACGTCATGAGCTTTTGAGAAAAAGTAACTAAATCGTGTTCTTTTTGTGATAAATAAATATTTTTTGTATGTCATGTGGTGTATATTGTTTGTATGCATCGATGAGTGTATGTTTGTGATAATGTTATTAGTTAGATGTAGGTATATGAGGGTCTTTTCCCGTGTGTCAATGTAAGTCAATGGGAAAATGGATTTGTGTTGTTTTTTTTTCTAACACCCGAGATCTCGCAACTTTAATCCTTTGTATTTTGATGAAAAATTATTAAATATTAAAAATAAATATAGTGTAGTGTTTGCATGAGTGTAAGTGTACTTTGTGTAATATTTGTTTTGTGATTCGTGGATTTTTTTTTGTCGGTATATGTTTACTACTGGTTCTGAGGTGTCGGTAGAAATTTGAGCGTTAGGTGTTTTTTGAGTGTCGGTAACTGAACTCTAAATACCGGAGTCCGTAAGAAACCCGCGTTAGGAGCCTCTAACGCTGGTTTTCACGGCTAACGCCAAACTCCAAATCTAGGCCTAAGTAATTAGTTTGTGAGTGCACAAACTATTCACCCCACAAGGACTACAGCACAGCAATCTTTACCGTCTCCCAATGTTAATTTCTTGTACACTAGACCATGGCATCTCTCACAGCTCAACATGATGTCATGTGTCATGTGATCGGGTAGTTCCAGTGTCTGCCTTCTTTGCTGGGACTTGCTCCATGAGTCCAGAAGGGAGTTAACAATGTATTATATGGTTAAAGATATATAGGGCTAGATTACAAGTGGTGCTCTAATGGTAACACATGCATGATATTGAAATATTGCGCAAGTTGAAAGTAAACGTGACTGCATGAGCGCAGACAAAATTTGTGGTTGTCTGGTTAGCACATAAAGGGTTAGGGACAAATTAAAAGTTGCAAAAGAAAGAAGAAGGCGGCACTCAAAGAATCCAAGTTGAAACTTAGTCTTTATTAGGAGCAATTAAAATCCACATTCAAAACACAAGACATAGTTGGAGGGGATGAGTCCTTACACGTTTCGTGCCATGCGGCACTTAGTCATAGGATAACCCCACATACACTGACTCGCATGTCCAATCACCGGTCACACTAAGTTAACCATTGAAACGGCCACCATAATAGCAAGAAACAGTTGCACATAAAACATTTTTACTTGGTTTGTGTCAATTTAAAACAATATAATGAATCCTGAAAAGTTACATTATATTGACATATCAGATACTGATTAGCCCCAAGTGGAATCATAAAGCACAACAAGCTATATCATGAGGATAAAATTAATTATAAAGGCTCTCATAATGGTTTATTAATTAAATCAGAGATATAATTCAAAATTATATTGTTACAACTATATATATTCATGAAAAAAACAAAACACAAATTCAAGAAAAATACATAGTTAACATAGTTAAAGAATACATTAACAAACCCAGTTCCTGAAAACAGAAATAATAATTCATATGTGAATCAGCTATAAATCATAAATGCAAGAGTATGATTTGGTGTTTACATAATTTGATAGACAAAAATGACAACAAAATATATGAGAAAAAATAAATAAATGAACTGCATCTAATATAGAAAATATCTGTACGATGGTGGACCATGTCAGAGTAGCACAAAGTTCAATCACCTAGATTACGAGTCTTGCGTTAGCCTTAAAAAGCAGCGTTGAGAGGTCCCAACGCTGCTTTTTAATGCCCGCTGGTATTACGAGTCAGACAGGTGTACTGCTCACTTTTCTTCCGCGACTCGAGCTTACCGCAAATCCCCTTACGTCAATTGCGTATCCTATCTTTTTAATGGGATTTGCCTAATGCTGGTATTACGAGTCTTGGAAGAAGTGAGTCCTGTCAAGACTCCTACCACATTTAAAAGTCAGTAGTTAAGAGTTTTATGGGCTAACGCCGGAACATAAAACTCTTAACTAAAGTGCTACAAAGTACACTAACACCCATAAACTACCTATTAACCCCTAAACCGAGCCCCCCCCCTCACTTAAATAAATTATTTAACCCCTAATCTGCCGACCGGACATCGCCGCCACTTTAATAAATATATTAACCCCTAAACCGCAGCACTCCCGCCTCGCAAACACTAGTTAAATTTTATTAACCCCTAATCTGCCATCCCTAACATCGCCGACACATATCTACATTTATTAACACTTTATCTGCCGCCCCCAACATCGCCGCTACTATTATAAATGATTGGAACAGCCAAAAGAATGTGAGCTCAATCCTATTGGCTGATTGGATCAGCCAATAGGATTTTTCCTACCTTAATTCCGATTGGCTGATAGAATCCCATCAGCCAATCAGAATTCAAGGGACACCATCTTGGATGACGTCATTTAAAGGAACCTTCATTCTTCGCTTGGACTTCGTTTGAAGAGGATGCTCCGCGTCGGCTGGATTGAAGATGGACCCGCTCCGGATGGATGAAGATAGAAGATGCCAAATGGATGAAGACTTCTGCCGCTTGGAGGACCTCTTCTGCCCGGATCGGATGAAGACTTCTGCCCCTCTGGAGGTCCACTTGTGCCCGACTGGGTGAAGACGGCTCAAGGTAGGGTGATCTTCAGGGGGTTAGTATTAGGTTTTTTTAAGGGGGGATTGGGTGGGTTTTAGAGTAGGGTTGGGTGTGTGGGTGGTGGGTTTTAATGTTGGGGGGGTATTGTATTTTTTTTTACAGGTGAAAGAGCTGATTACTTTGGGGCAATGTCCCGCAAAAGGCCCTTTTAAGGGCTATTTGTAATTTAGTATAGAGTAGGGAATTTTATTATTTTGGGGGGCTTTTTTATTTTATTAAGGGGATTAGATTAGGTGTAATTAGTTTAAAATTCTTGTATTTCTTTTTTTTTTTCTGTAATTTTGTGGGTTTTTTTTTCGTAATTTAGTTTATTTAATTTAATTGTAATTTATTGTAGGAAGTTTAGGTAATTAGTTTAATTATAGTGTAGTGTTAGGTGTAATTGTAACTTAGGTTAGGGTTTATTTTACAGGTACTTTTGTACTTATTTTAACTAGAAAGTTATTAAATAGTTAATAACTATTTAATAACTATTGTACCTAGTTAAAATAAATACAAAGTTGCCTGTAAAATAAATATAAATCCTAAGCTAGCTACAATGTAGCTATTAGTTAAATTGTAGCTAGCTTAGGGTTTATTTTATCGGTAAGTATTTAGTTTTAAATAGGATTAATTTATTTAATTATGGTAAATTTATTTCGTTTAATTTAAATTATATTTAAGTTAGGGGGTGTTAGGGTTAGGGTTAGACTTAGGTTTAGGGGTTAATACATTTATAATAGTAGCGGCGACGTTGGGGGCGGCAGATTAGGGGTTAATAAATATAATGTAGGTGTCAGCGATGTTGGGGGCAGTAGATTAGGGGTTCATAAGTATAATGTAGGTGGTGGCGGTGTCCAGAGCGGCAGATTATGGGTTAATAATATAATGTAGGTGTCAGCGATAGCGGGGGCGGCAGATTAGGGGTTAATAAGTGTAATATTAGGGGTGTTTAGACTAGGGGTTCATGTTAGGGTGTTAGGTGCAGACATAAAATTCATTTCTCCATAGGAAACAATGGGACTGCGTTAGGAGCTGAACGCTGCTTTTTTGCAGGTGTTAGGTTTTTTTTCAGCCAGCTCAGCCCCATTATTTCCTATGGGGAAATCGTGCATGAGCACGTTTAGCCAGCTCATCGCTGACTTAAGCAACGCTGGTATTGAGGTGAGATGTGGAGCTAAATTTTGCTCTACGCTCACCTTTTTGCGGCTAACGCCAGGTTTAAAAAAAACCTGTAATACCAGCATTGTCTTAAGGGAGCGGTGGGAAAAAAAGGCTCATTAGCACCGCACCCCTGTTACCGCAAAACTCTTAATCTAGGCGTATATTTGCAAACATCACACTTATACATACTGGATGTCCAAATACAAGCATAAAAAATCTTAATCTACAAAGCAACCAATATCCCATTCCTTATTAAGTCGCCATGGTACCCTAGTTCTTAGTTTCCATATCCAATATAATTCCTTCTTGTCTATTTCCACCCCATATTGTGGGTCATGCGATATCTATGACCTTAACCGTAAATTTGGACTCATTTGTAAAATGGATACCATTAAAGTGTCTTGCTACACTTGAGTCTTTGTTGTAATTTTTTTACATTCCTTTTATGCTCACCTATTCTAGACCTCAGACCATGAGATGTTTGACCCACATACTGATCCTGACAAATCTCACACTCCAAGAGCTATACCACAAAATTGGTACTACAATTAGCATTAGTGTTCTTTTTTGAAATTCATAAGTTTGGTGCAACTTTTAATAAATTAAAAGTTGCACCAAACACAACATAAAAACTATCACTATTTAATAAAAAAATATTCATATATTACAAATAAGGTATGTCCTATATGACAAGGCATTTGACTGGAAAGGGCTATAATGTATTTATATATACATGTCTAAATATGTGTATGTATTTGTATATTATATATATATACTGTGTATATATATATATATATATATGTGTGTGTGTGTGTGTGTGTGTGTGTGTGTGTGTGTGTGTGTGTGTGTGTGTGTGTGTGAATACTATATGTGTATATACTGTATGTATAAACATACATATATACAAAATCAAACAGATTATATATACATTTATACACATATATACATATGTAGATATACTTTGAAGCCCTTTCCACTCAAATACCTGAAAACATGATTAATCATTTTTATTCAATTGTAATATTTAATAATGTGTTTTACGGTGTATGTACTGTAAATATTTTATATTGCAATGTTCTTCACATATATAATAAAAGATATATAAAAATCTATTTTATATATATATATATATATATATATACAGTATATAGCAAAGATAAATATTAAACACTCACTGGTCTTCAGTCATCTGTACAAAATCCTTTTATTAATGTGACGTTTCAGAATATAACATCCCTTCTTCAGTTATATCCTGAAACGTCACATTAATAAAATTATTTTGTGTCACAGATGACTGAAGACCATTAAGTGCTTAATATTTATCTTTGCTATTACAACTACTATCGCACCCTGGCAGCTGATGCTATTTGGCAAGAGTGCAACAACATTACTCTTTGTGTCTATATATATATATATATATATTATATAAGTTTTAGCGTAGCTCCAAAATATGAGTAATAATGTTTTGTTTATGGTTGCCATCGGGATATATGCTAGTAATACTGAGCAAGTAGTTCTATGGTCGCCATCACAACTGTATGCTATAGTGAATAGAAAGGAGATTATGCTGTACAAATTATCTATATTATAAAGGAATAGTATATAAGAATGCTTGGCTGAACTACTGCTATATACAATAGTCTTTTTCTGCTCCTGATCATATGTTATTTGTCTTTGCTTTTATTACAGTCATGTTCCTGTGCTGCCCGGGATGATGACGTCATATAGTAGGTGGCGCCTCTACCTGGGAGAGCGCAGAGTTTCACGGCTTGTATATATGGTCACTTGGTGTTGGAGTAAGTTTCCTTATTTCTCTATATTTCTAAAGAAGGGGTAAAACCCCGAAAATGTTCACTATTAAAGGGTAAATAATACCAAGTTCTGGTGAGTGCTCTTTGTGGAAACTTTGGCCTAGATTTGGAGTTCGGCGGTAGAAGGGCTGTTAACGCTCCGCGGGCTTTTTTCTGGCCGCACCATAAATTTAACTCTGGTATCGAGAGTTCAAAGAAATGCTGCGTTAGGCTCCAAAAAAGGAGCGTAGAGCATTTTTACCGCAAATGCAACTCTCGATACCAGAGTTGCTTACGGACGCGGCCAGCCTCAAAAACGTGCTCGTGCACGATTCTCCCATAGGAAACAATGGGGCTGTTTGAGCTGAAAAAAAACCTAACACCTGCAAAAAAGCAGCGTTCAGCTCCTAACGCAGCCCCATTGTTTTCTATGGGGAAACACTTCCTACATCTGCACCTAACACTCTAACATGAACCCCGAGTCTAAACAACCCTAACCTTACACTTATTAACCTCTAATCTGTCGCCCCCGCTATCGCTGACCCCTGCATATTTTTTTTAACCCCTAATCTGCCGCTCCGTAAACCGCCGCAACCTACGTTATCCCTATGTACCCCTAATCTGCTGCCCTAACATCGCCGACCCCTATATTATATTTATTAACCCCTAATCTGCCCCCACACCTGCCTACACTTATTAACCCCTAATCTGCCGAGCGGACCTGAGCGCTACTATAATAAAGTTATTAACCCCTAATCCGCCTCACTAACCCTATCATAAATAGTATTAACCCCTAATCTGCCCTCCCTAACATCGCCGACACCTACCTTCAATTATTAACCCCTAATCTGCCGACCGGAGCTCACCGCTATTCTAATAAATGTATTAACCCCTAAAGCTAAGTCTAACCCTAACACTAACACCCCCCTAACTTAAATATAATTTACATCTAACGAAATAAATTAACTCTTATTAAATAAATGATTCCTATTTAAAGCTAAATACTTACCTGTAAAATAAATCCTAATATAGCTACAATATAAATTATAATTATATTATAGCTATTTTAGGATTAATATTTATTTTACAGGCAACTTTGTAATTATTTTAACCAGGTACAATAGCTATTAAATAGTTAAGAACTATTTAATAGTTACCTAGTTAAAATAATAACAAATTTACCTGTAAAATAAATCCTAACCTAAGATATAATTAAACCTAACACTACCCTATCAATAAATTAATTAAATAAACTACCTACAATTACCTACAATTAACCTAACACTACACTATCAATAAATTAATTAAACACAATTCCTACAAATAAATACAATTAAATAAACTAGCTAAAGTACAAAAAATAAAAAAGAACTAAGTTACAAAAAATAAAAAAATATTTACAAACATAAGAAAAATATTACAACAATTTTAAACTAATTACACCTACTCTAAGCCCCCTAATAAAATAACAAAGCCCCCCAAAATAAAAAAATGCCCTACCCTATTCTAAATTAAAAAAGTTACAAGCTCTTTTACCTTACCAGCCCTGAACAGGGCCCTTTGCGGGGCATGCCCCAAGAATTTCAGCTCTTTTGCCTGTAAAAAAAACATACAATACCCCCCCCAACATTACAACCCACCACCCACATACCCCTAATCTAACCCAAACCCCCCTTAAATAAACCTAACACTAAGCCCCTGAAGATCTTCCTACCTTGTCTTCACCATCCAGGTTCACCGATCCGTCCTGAAGAGCTCCTCCGATGTCCTGATCCAAGCCCAAGCGGGGGGCTGAAGAGGTCCATGATCCGGTCAAAGTCTTCATCCAAGCGGGGCAGAAGAGGATCTTCCATCCGATTGAAGTCATCATCCAGGCGGTATCTTCTATGGTCTTCCATCCGGAGCGAAGCGGCAGGATCCTGAAGACCTCCAGCGCGGAACATCCATCCGGCCCGACGACTGAATGACGAATGACTGTTCCTTTAAGGGACGTCATCCAAGATGGCGTGGATCAGCCAATCGGATTGAACTTGATTCTGATTGGCTGATTCCATCAGCCAATCAGAAAATTCCTACCTTAATTCCGATTGGCTGATAGAATCCTATCAGCCAATCGGAATTCGAGGGACGCCATCTTGGATGACGTCCCTTAAAGGAACAGTCATTCGTCGTTCAGTCGTCGGGCCGGATGGATGTTCCGCGCTGGCGGTCTTCAGGATCCTGCCGCTTCGCTCCGGATGGAAGACCATAGAAGATGCCGCCTGGATGATGACTTCAATCGGATGGAAGATCCTCTTCTGCCCCGCTTGGATGAAGACTTTGACCGGATCATGGACCTCTTCAGCCCCCCGCTTGGGCTTGGATCAGGACATTGGAGGAGCTCTTCAGGACGGATCGGTGAACCTGGATGGTGAAGACAAGGTAGGAAGATCTTCAGGGGCTTAGTGTTAGGTTTATTTAAGGGGGGTTTGGGTTAGATTAGGGGTATGTGGGTGGTGGGTTGTAATGTTGGGGGGGGGGTATTGTATGTTTTTTTTACAGGCAAAAGAGCTGAAATTCTTGGGGCATGCCCCGCAAAGGGCACTGTTCAGGGCTGGTAAGGTAAAAGAGCTTGTAACTTTTTTAATTTAGAATAGGGTAGGGCATTTTTTTATTTTGGGGGGCTTTGTTATTTTATTAGGGGGCTTAGAGTAGGTGTAATTAGTTTAAAATTGTTGTAATATTTTTCTTATGTTTGTAAATATTTTTTTATTTTTTGTAACTTAGTTCTTTTTTATTTTTTGTACTTTAGCTAGTTTATTTAATTGTATTTATTTGTAGGAATTGTGTTTAATTAATTTATTGATAGTGTAGTGTTAGGTTTTATTGTAGGTAATTGTAGGTATTTTATTTAATTTATTTATTGATAGTGTAGTGTTAGGTTTAATTGTAACTTAGGTTAGGATTTATTTTACAGGTAATTTTGTAATTATTTTAACTATTTTAGCTATTAAATAGTTCTTAACTATTTAATAGCTATTGTACCTGGTTAAAATAATTACAAAGTTGCCTGTAAAATAAATATTAATCCTAAAATAGCTATAATATAATTATAATTTATATTGTAGCTATATTAGGATTTATTTTACAGGTAAGTATTTAGCTTTAAATAGGAATCATTTATTTAATAAGAGTTAATTTATTTCGTTAGATGTAAATTATATTTAAGTTAGGGGGGTGTTAGTGTTAGGGTTAGACTTAGCTTTAGGGGTTAATACATTTATTAGAATAGCGGTGAGCTCCGGTCGGCAGATTAGGGCTTAATAATTGAAGGTAGGTGTTGGCGATGTTAGGGAGGGCAGATTAGGGGTTAATACTATTTATGATAGGGTTAGTGAGGCGGGTTAGGGGTTAATAACTTTATTATAGTAGCGGTGCGGTCCGCTCGGCAGATTAGGGGTTAATAAGTGTAGGCAGGTGTCGGCGACGTTGAGGGGGGCAGATTAGGGGTTAATAAATATAATATAGGGGTCGGCGGTGTTAGGGGCAGCAGATTAGGGGTACATAGGGATAACGTAGGTGGCGGCGCTTTGCGGTCGGAAGATTAGGGGTTAATTATTTTAAGTAGCTGGCGGCAACGTTGTGGGGGGCAGGTTAGGGGTTAATAAATGTAATACAGGGGTCGGCGGGGTTAGGGGCAGCAGATTAGGGGTACATAAGTATAACGTAGGTGGCGGTCGGCAGATTAGGGGTTAAAATATTTTAATCGAGTGGCGGCGATGTGGGGGGAGCTCGGTTTAGGGGTACATAGGTAGTTTATGGGTGTTAGTGTACTTTAGGGTACAGTAGTTAAGAGCTTTATGAACCGGCGTTAGCCCAGAAAGCTCTTAACTCCTGCTTTTTTCAGGCGGCTGGAGTTTTGTCGTTAGAGCTCTAACGCTCACTTCAGAAACGACTCTAAATACCGGCGTTAGGAAGATCCCATTGAAAAGATAGGATACGCAAATGGCGTAGGGGGATCTGCGGTATGGAAAAGTCGCGGCTGAAAAGTGAGCGTTAGACCCTTTAATCACTGACTCCAAATACCAGCGGGCGGCCAAAACCAGCGTTAGGAGCCTCTAACGCTGGTTTTGACGGCTACCGCCGAACTCCAAATCTAGGCCTTTGTATTTTGGATTTGTAGCAACCTGGCCAAGGACTTTGTTCTCTGAAGCGCTAACCTGCCCAGCTTCTATATATCTCTTTTTGGTTTTACACACCCGTCCAAATTTGGAATACACCAACAGGCATATTTGTTCATGTATAATGGTTCAGGAGACTGCTACAACATCAACTACGGATATAGTACCAAGGGCTACTACTTTTCATTTCACTGAAAAGGATGAAGCACATATTTTATTAGATACACTACTACTACTGATCTAACCAGGCCCGAACTGAGCGTCGGGTAGGCCGCGCTGTAGTTTGGCCCCGCCCACCGCCACATTGACCTTTTTTTTTTTTTAATAAAAACTGAATTTTTTTTTAAAATTGTGTATTAAATAAAATTTTATTTTTATGTGTACCAGTACCAGTGACTTTTGATTTCCAATTTCAAAGCAAGCTGGTGCCGCTGCCTTAGCCAGCCCAGCCATTATCAATCATTCCCTATATCGGCCCGCCCCGCACGCACACACTCTCAGAGATCACAGATCCATCATCCGGCGATCACTGACTGAGCAGCACCTGGGCTGGCACCACTGAGTGAGAGTGACAACAACATCCGGCACGCGGCTCAGCCTGCACACTACACTGAAGCTGCAAGCCTTTCCACGTGACACTCACAGGGTGGCTGTCAGAGAGTCATCGGGAGGAGAGTACTGTCTTGGAGGGAGAGGAGTAGGACTGAGCTGAGGACAGGAGAGATGCCGGGGCCGCAGCCGGGCCTAGCAGCCATGACAAGAACTCAGCAGGTCATGGTGGACCGTGGGCGGCCAGCCTAGGCCAGGTGAGCAGAGAGGGCCTTTTTTTTCTAGTACATTGGCCCTGTTTTTCTCCTCCGCCACGGGTGGCAGATTATATGGGGTTGGGGATAGATTACACGTGCCACCATTTCACGTCTTGTGCCTTTTCCGCACATTTACAAACAATCTTCTCTGCTCCGGTGGTGCTGGTGGGGTCACGGTGGGCAGGATTTGGGAAATAAGTCGGGCACTGCAGGCTCAGTGTGAAACATACCAGGACCGGTGAGTGGTGACGACGCAGAGACGCAGCCGCAGCACAATAATTAATTAGCAGGTGAGGCTGAGCTGTTTGTTTCATCAAAAAAAATTAAAAAATATTTTTGCTGGGCCGGTTGACTAGTTGGTGTAATTGTAAACTTTAAATAAGTGGTTGTTGAGGATAAGGAAAGTCTGTCTGATAGATTAATTGGCTGGGTGCTGGGCCATGCCATATCACTATGTTTGAGAGTTGATGAAGGGAGTAGAGAACTCCATCAACTCTCAAACATATTTCTAAGTGCCAGAAAGAGGTAGAAAGTGGCGGTGCAGTTACGTAACAGTTTAAAGAGATTTGTTTTTAGACAAGGACAAGGTGAGGCATGAAGGAGAAGGAAGAGATGCAGAGTTGAAGAGAGATTTGAAGATAAGGGTTAAAAGATTGAGGAGTGAGAGTCTGTAGGAAGCTAATGTAGGCACTGTCATGCAGCAACACTGGAGTGATGATAGGTTAATATTGCATAGGCGGTACTACTAGTACACAACTGTAGCAGCCATGTTCTCTCAGGATCTTAGTACCCACTTTTACAGATCAGTGACACTGGTCTTAGATACCTTACTTATTGTTTCCAAAACAAAAACAGAATAAAGATACCAGAATTCGATTCGTGGGCACATACAACGTAGCCCATAAAGAAATAACCACAATCTTGAACAAACATGTTCACATACTACATACTGATGGAGATCTAGCTAAAAGTGTGGGAAATAAAGTTGCCATCAGTTGGAAGAGGGCACCAACAATTAGAGACAAAGTAATGAAAAGTCATTTTGCAAGGAAACCCAGTATCAGAAAAGATGGGCTAACTGGCACATATCCATGTGGTGCATGTAAATTTTGTATCTATATGAAGAACATCAAAGAAATGCCAATCTTCCCAGAAGGCGTGAAGAGAATTAATGGCCTATTTAACTGTAGAACGTATAATGTAATATACTGCCTGGAATGCCTGGAATGCAGCTGTAACAAAAAATACGTGGGAATGTCCACTAGGGAACTCAGAAGAAGACTAGGCAAACACCTGGGAAATATAAAAAATGCCAAGAAAGATCTTGAGAAAGATAAAAAACTTACATCAGTTGCAAGACATTTTTTAGAGTATCATGACAGCAATCCAGAATTGAAATGTTGGGTCTTACAAAAACTCACTCTGGGTATCAGGGGAGGTAACATGGAAAATACCCTCTTAAGAGCTGAATCCAGGTGGATCTTTTGGCTACAGAGCATGAAACCTAATGGTCTAAATGAAATGATACAATATAGTGCTTATTTACACTAATCATCATAAATACTAATCCTTGCCACAAAAGATGATCAAGAATGAGATCACTGTGTACCACAGCTATCCCTAGAACCCAATCAAACCCATGTATAAAAATATAAATAAAGATATAAATGGAAGACCCAATAATCTGACTATCTTGATATATCTGTTGAACTGTAGTTTAAATAATACTTATAACATTGATTGGAGTCTAATAATAATGTTAAAGGAATTACAGAATTAGCATGATATGGATTGATATATATTTCCCAGTGGAATAATGAAATGGGTATGGCTAAATCTTAAATTTTAACATACAATATGTAAATACACATAATCTAAAAATGTATTTAACCAATAATAACTAAGAATTATGCAAGATAATGACCATTCTAATAAATTTGAAAACGTCGTCTATAATGAGACTAGCTTCAGTAGCATGGATACTGTGTTACACTAGCACTATGTTCCCTACCAAATTTAAATTGTAAATTCATGCCTCTCTAATATTAAAGATGTAAATACAAACTATGCAGTATAGATATAATCAATGTAGAATGTAATTCTAACATTCCCTCATAACAACTAGTGTGGAAACAATAGAAATGTTATAATAATGGATAATCGCTTCTTTTGTCATGTATTGGAACTATACATATGTAGAAGCAAATCGTCATTAATGATGACTGTTAAAATGCACATGAGTCAAAACCCTATAATAAGTATACAAAACACCCTATCATGAAAGTTAGCAGAAAGAGTAAAAGGATGGTTGTGATAAAATAAGAATGGAAAAACACCATGATCTCTGATTTGTGATAAAATAAGAATGGGAAAATGTCATGCTCTCTGGTTTGGCGATCACACAACATATATTGTCAACTCTTACGGATATATGTTCTGATACTCATTGGATATTGAATAACAAACACATGTGGTATTTGAAATCTTTGCTGATCGCTCTATATATATATGTCAGAACAGTCTGACATGTAAACAATAACATAAGATAACAAACCCATTGGATAACGTCAATTGACACACCCCTGTGTCTCACAGGCTACAGCTGACGATGACGCCATCATATCATCGTTACACTGTGAGAGCAGCCGATAGGCTGATTTTGATTGACAAAAATGCAATCGGCCACGGGATTGGCCGATGATCCTTTAAAAACAATGTGTGGCGGTCGGGCCGGACGCCTCTGAAAAAGCAGTTGCGAAACGCGCGTCAGGCGTTCGCACTGCTCCTCTCATATAGTCCGTTTGGTGTAATATTAATTGTTGGCCTCTTTTAGGCACTTTATCTTTAACTTTAAAACTCTAATTACTAGTAATCAACCATAGCGAGTATTAGCCTGCAAATAATATTGATTTAGGCTAAGTTAGCCACATCCTTTATGGAGCATACTGCTCAACTTTAGGCTATCGCTATGGATAGATTATCTTAGTGCCATTTGAACCTAGGTAATATCAGTGGTCAAGTACAATAACAGTGCTTATTTACCAGAGCGATATTTATAGCCTGAATTCTAATAGCTTTGGCTATTTTAGCCTCATAATATAATTGTGTATAGTTTAGGCTATAGCTGTATATAAGCCTGCATAAGGGCCACTTAACTCGGGACAACCTCTGAAATACACATTCCCCTGTATAAACCTCTACTTGAATTTAATTAAAAACGAAAGTTCAGACAGTACATTCCCAAACAGGAGAAATAGAAACAATCACATTGCTAGCAGTACAAATATATTATATTTTCTTCTTTGAATTACTTCTATTGTAAAATCATTCTGATATATAGGTGTCTACCACAACTCCTTTATAAATCACTAGAATCTAATTGTCTGTGCTAAAATCTCAAAGTCACAAATATTTACAAATAATACTGCATTTGATATAATATCGCTTTTAATAAAAGCATAAATGATGATGTTGTGATGTCATCATACTCCTACATAATTTAAGTAGTGGTTGGAATCAACAATTATTGTGTGTTATTCTTACACCAACCAATGGTTTTGGCATTCACCTCTGTCGTGAATAATAGTTAGTTAAAGATATCTGCATTTATTTTGTTGAATAATTACCCAAACAGGACAGTGTGATACAGATTTGATCACTGTATCACATTTGAGAGGAGCCTTTGCGTACCGAGTATCACTCGGACACAATTTTAACAATATTTTATACACTTACTGGTGGAAATTTCCACAATTCTTTTTTACCTAAATTGATATAAAAGTTAAGTTTTAAATCAACACACGACACGACACACCACACAGTAATATAGTACTGGTTTTGACCCTTATAAGTGTGCCCAATATGCCTCTCTTTTTCTGTCCTTCTCCTTGTTAATAACCTTACATTCCCCATCAAAATTAAAGCTAAGATATACTATTTAGTATTCCCTTGTGTGTTATACAAATGTGTATGCTATGCCTAGTACTTGAATGTGCATGTTTTGTGTGTATGTTGTGTTTCTGCATGTATATGAATCCTGTGTATGTTATGTGAATGCTGTGTAGTGTGTGTATGTGTGTGTGTTGTGTGCCTGCATGAATGTGAATGCTGTGTGTCTGCATGAACATGAATACTGTGTAGTGTGTGTGTGTGGTGTATGATGTGTGGCTGCATGTATGTGAATACTGTGTAGTGTGTGTGTGTTGTGTGGCTGCATGTATGTGAATACTGTGTAGTGTGTGTTGTGTGGCTGCATGTATGTGAATATTGTGTAGTGTGTGTGTGTTGTGTGGCTGCATGTATGTGAATACTGTGTAGTGTGTGTGTGTTGTGTGGCTGCATGTATGTGAATACTGTGTAGTGTGTGTGTGTTGTGTGGCTGCATGTATGTGAATAATGTGTAGTGTGTGTGTGTGTTGTGTGGCTGCATGTATTTGAATGCTGTGTAGTGTATTGTGTGCCTGCATGTATGTGAATGCTGTATAGAGTGTGTGTGTGTGTGTTGTGTGCCTGCATGTATGTGGATAAGAAATGGTGAACGGGGGGGGGGGGGGGGGGGGGGTTGGTTAGCAGAGGGGGGGAGTGGGCCTTTTTGCCCTAAAATGCCCGGGCCTTTTTTTGGTTCCAGTCCGGCCCTGGATCTAACATTACATGGTACCTATTTGTCTGAATACCATCAGAAAGGATATATCCCCATCCTTTTGTGAAAAATGGTGCCATATATTAAACAAATGCTCTCTGAAGTTTGTCGATTACTTGAACAAACTAAAATGGAAATACAAACATATGAACAACTTAATTTATCTAAACTACAATTGGATTCCACAGAGGAATGGCTTAATAAACTCAATGATTAGACGACTAAATATGAATCTGAGCTGGTGGACTTCAAAAACAAAAAGTTATGACTATTGTGATAAAAATATTTATAGATGGTTGTTAACAAGACAGGAATGACAGAGGGATCTGGTGATCTGACCCAGATGTCCATGCTATCATAAACCACACGTTAAAAAAAACGGGGGGAGGTCGAGATCCCATACCAGGCGGAGTGAATATGCTAAAGTTTTAACGACAATTAAGGCTTAAAGGAAAATTTAAAATCCAAACAAGAGAACAGGCCAGATTTAAGAAAAAAACTACCTTTGATTCTTCTACTAACAATGTTAGTATACAGACTTTTGCAAGACTAACATTTGAAGAGTTGCAACAATCTATATCACAAGATTTTGTTAGTATATTTAACAACATGAGCAGGGAGGAAAGAAATGCTCTTATGTCACTAACACAGGATATGACTTTGGTCATAAGGGAAGCTGATAAGGGTAGGGCCAAACAAATAGACTCCCTTTTGAATCTATTACATATAGAGGGCTTTCTTGATCAAACAACTCTAGAATATCTGAAGGTCACGTTCCCACAGATACCAGTATTTTATACTCTACCAAAAATACATAAGAACTTGATCTATCCTCCTGGACGACCTAAAGTGTCTGCTAAAGGCTCATTACAATAGCCTATTGATATTTTGTGGATTAATTTCTTCAACCTTTGGTTAGCCACATGTCCAGCTATCTTCCGCACTTTGCCATGTTACTAAATTTAATTACAGTTTTGGATTTAATTGGTGACGAGGATCTCTTAGTGACACTTGATGTCACAAGTCTCTACACAGTTATTCCTCACAAAGATAAACTATCAGCGATAACCAACTGTCCAGACAACCATATGTGGGACCTCTAGTTAAGGTGCTGATATGCCTTTTGGAATTTTGCCTAATGACAAACTACTTTAAATTTGAACAACAGTTTTTTCTACAGATAAAAGGTACAGCGATGGGCTCAAATATGTCATATGCAAATTTGTATATGGCTGAATTTGAAATGTTGGATACACATCTGTTCAAGGATAAAAGAATAAAATTCTTCAAACGCTATATTGATAACCTGATTATAACTTGGCTGGTACCAAACAGGATCTGGACCCCTGGTTGTTACAACTGAATCAGGCTAACCCGGCACTGGTATTTAAGATGCAATGTGAAACTGAAAAAATTGAATTCCTGGATTTTTTCCTATACAAATACAGATCGGAACTCTCTTTTGCATTGCTCCAGTTGTCATGCAAAGTTGGAAATGCAATTAATGCCAGTACTCTTTTACAAACACAAAGGGCTCCATGTACGAAGCAGCGAGGGCATATGCGAGCCTGCTTCCCGCAATGTAAGAGACCGCTGCTTCTTACACCCTACTGACCAGCGGACAAACAGATCTGCTGCCCATATGTAGTGAAGGTGGGTGGACAGCTTCGCAAGTTGAGACGCTGTCTGCCCGCTCTTAGAACGTGGAGCCCATAGACAAGCTATATTGTCTTCAGAAATTAATAATGATAAAAAGAAACAAGATAAAAATAATATGACCTTTGTGATAACATACACAGGAGATAAAATAAGAAATTAATCAGTATATGCGCAATAATTGGCATATTCTGACTACAGGTACTACACTACCTTTTCAAGATACATCACCTTCACGTGTGGGGTTTAAAAGATCATGGTCTTTATAGGACAAGTTGGTTAAAACTGACCCACAAAAATGTTATCTAAAAGGGACTTGGCTCAACTTGAGTAAAGCAGGTTGCTATTATTGTTCAGGATGCAATACTTGTAATGGACTAATAACTGGTCAATATTTTACACATCCATATAAAATAACAACAATTTTATCACAAGAGTCGAGTAACATGTACTACCATACACATTGTGTATTTATTACACTGTATTTGTGGACTTCTTTATGTGGGAAAGACCTGTGATGACCTATGGACAAGGATGTCAAATCATCATTCTGCAATATTGCTAGCACTAAGAAAAGGCTAATCTGAACAACCTGTGGCACATAATTATTTTACAAGCAGAGCACACTGTCACAGATTTGAAATAAACTATCATTGACCATGCCCCTGTCTAAGCCAGGAGGTGGAACAGATTACTCCTGCAAAGGGAGGCAAGATGGACTTTTATGCTCGATACTCTACAGTTAAATGGTCTGAACACCCATCTAGATTGGCACAGTTTCCGGAATTAACTGATCTTAATCAGTTTATTTACATTTATTTGTTCTCTCCATAGGTGAATGTACTGTACATCCATTCAGTAAATCCTGCTGCATATATATACAGGGAGTGCAGAATTATTAGGCAAATGAGTATTTTGACCACATCATCCTCTTTATGCATGTTGTCTTACTCCAAGCTGTATAGGCTCGAAAGCCTACTACCAATTAAGCATATTAGGTGATGTGCATCTCTGTAATGAGAAGGGGTGTGGTCTAATGACATCAACACCCTATATCAGGTGTGCATAATTATTAGGCAACTTCCTTTCCTTTGGCAAAATGGGTCAAAAGAAGGACTTGACAGGCTCAGAAAAGTCAAAAATAGTGAGATATCTTGCAGAGGGATGCAGCACTCTTAAAATTGCAAAGCTTCTCAAGCGTGATCATCGAACAATCAAGCGTTTCATTCAAAATAGTCAACAGGGTCGCAAGAAGCGTGTGGAAAAACCAAGGCGCAAAAACATAATTTATGCTTACCTGATAAATTCCTTTCTCCTGTAGTGTAGTCAGTCCACGGGTCATCATTACTTCTGGGATATTAACTCCTCCCCAACAGGAAGTGCAAGAGGATCACCCAAGCAGAGCTGCTATATAGCTCCTCCCCTCTACGTCACACCCAGTCATTCGACCGAGAACCGAACGAGAAAGGAGAAACTACAGGTGCAGTGGTGACTGGAGTATAATTTAAAAATTAGACCTGCCATAAAAAACAGGGCGGGCCGTGGACTGACTACACTACAGGAGAAAGGAATTTATCAGGTAAGCATAAATTATGTTTTCTCCTGTTAAGTGTAGTCAGTCCACGGGTCATCATTACTTCTGGGATACCAATACCAAAGCTAAAGTACACGGATGACGGGAGGGACAGGCAGGATCTTTATACGGAAGGGACCACTGCCTGAAGAACCTTTCTCCCAAAAACAGCCTCCGAAGAAGCAAAAGTGTCAAATTTGTAAAATTTGGAAAAAGTATGAAGAGAAGACCAAGTTGCAGCCTTGCAAATCTGTTCAACAGATGCCTCATTCTTAAAGGCCCAAGTGGAAGCCACAGCTCTAGTAGAATGAGCTGTAATTCTTTCAGGAGGCTGCTGTCCAGCAGTCTCATAGGCTAAACGTATTATGCTACGAAGCCAAAAAGAGAGAGAGGTAGCAGAAGCTTTTTGACCTCTCCTCTGTCCAGAATAAACGACAAACAGGGAAGAAGTTTGGCGAAAATCTTTAGTTGCCTGTAAATAAAATTTCAGGGCACGAACTACATCTAGATTGTGCAGAAGTCGTTCCTTCTTTGAGGAAGGGTTAGGACACAATGATGGAACAACAATCTCTTGATTGATATTCTTGTTAGTGACTACCTTAGGTAAGAACCCAGGTTTAGTACGCAGAACTACCTTATCTGAATGAAAAATCAGATACAGAGAATCACAATGTAAGGCTGATAATTCAGAGACTCTACGAGCCGAGGAAATAGCCATTAAAAACAGAACTTTCCAAGATAACAGCTTGATATCAATGGAATGAAGGGGTTCAAACGGAACACCCTGTAAAACGTTAAGAACTAAATTTAAGCTCCATGGTGGAGCAACAGTTTTAAACACAGGCTTAATCCTGGCCAAAGCCTGGCAAAAAGCCTGAACGTCTGGAACTTCTGACAGACGTTTGTGTAAAAGAATGGACAGAGCTGAGATCTGTCCCTTTAAGGAACTAGCAGATAAACCCTTTTCTAAACCCTCTTGTAGAAAAGACAATATCCTAGGAATCCTAACCTTACTCCATGAGTAACTCTTGGATTCGCACCAATGTAAGTATTTACGCCATATTTTATGGTAAATCTTTCTGGTAACAGGTTTCCTAGCCTGTATTAAGGTATCAATTACTGACTCCGAAAATCCACGCTTTGATAAAATCAAGCGTTCAATTTCCAAGCAGTCAGCTTCAGAGAAATTAGATTTTGATGTTTGAAAGGACCCTGAATTAGAAGGTCCTGTCTCAGAGGCAGAGACCAAGGTGGACAGGATGACATGTCCACTAGATCTGCATACCAGGTCCTGCGTGGCCACGCAGGCGCTATTAGAATCACCGATGCTCTCTCCTGTTTGATCCTGGCAATCAATCGAGGAAGCATCGGGAAGGGTGGAAACACATAGGCCATCCCGAAGGTCCAAGGTGCTGTCAAAGCATCTACCAGGACCACTCCCGGGTCCCTGGAACTGGACCCGTAACAAGGAAGCTTGGCGTTCTGGCGAGACGCCATGAGATCTATCTCTGGTTTGCCCCAAAGTCGAAGTATTTGGGCAAAGACCTCCGGATGAAGTTCCCACTCCCCCGGATGAAAAGTCTGACGACTTAGGAAATCTGCCTCCCAGTTCTCCACTCCAGGAATGTGGATCGCTGACAGGTGGCAAGAGTGAGACTCTGCCCAGTGAATTATCTTTGATACTTCCATCATCGCTAGGGAGCTTCTTGTCCCTCCTTGATGGTTGATGTAAGCTACAGTCGTGATGTTGTCCGACTGAAACCTGATGAACCCCCGAGTTGTTAACTGAGGCCAAGCCAGAAGGGCATTGAGAACTGCTCTCAATTCCAGAATGTTTATTGGAAGGAGACTCTCCTCCTGAGTCCATGATCCCTGAGCCTTCAGGGAATTCCAGACTGCGCCCCAACCTAGTAGGCTGGCGTCTGTTGTTACAATTGTCCAATCTGGTCTGCTGAATGGCATCCCCCTGGACAGATGTGGCCGAGAAAGCCACCATAGAAGAGAATTTCTGGTCTCTTGATCCAGATTCAGAGTAGGGGACAAATCTGAGTAATCCCCATTCCACTGACTTAGCATGCACAATTGCAGCGGTCTGAGATGTAGGCGTGCAAAGGGTACTATGTCCATTGCCGCTACCATTAAGCCGATTACCTCCATGCATTGAGCCACTGACGGGTGTTGAATGGAATGAAGGACACGGCAAGCATTTTGAAGCTTTGTTAACCTGTCTTCTGTCAGGTAGATCTTCATTTCTACAGAATCTATAAGAGTCCCCAAGAAGGGAACTCTTGTGAGTGGAAAGAGAGAACTTTTCTCTTCGTTCACCTTCCACCCATGCGACCTTAGAAATGCCAGTACTAACTCTGTATGAGACTTGGCAGTTTGAAAGCTTGACGCTTGTATCAGAATGTCGTCTAGGTACGGAGCCACCGAAATTCCTCGTGGTCTTAGTACCGCCAGAAAAGCGCCCAGAACCTTTGTGAAGATTCTTGGAGCCGTAGCCAATCCGAATGGAAGAGCTACAAACTGGTAATGCCTGTCCAGGAAGGCAAACCTTAGATACCGGTAATGATCTTTGTGAATCGGTATGTGAAGGTAAGCGTCCTTTAAATCCACTGTGGTCATGTACTGACCCTTTTGGATCATAGGTAAGATTGTCCGAATAGTTTCCATTTTGAACGATGGAACTCTTAGGAATTTGTTTAAGATCTTTAAATCCAAGATTGGTCTGAAGGTTCCTTCTTTTTTGGGAACCACAAACAGATTTGAGTAAAACTCCTGTCCGTGTTCCGACCGCGGAACCGGGTGGATCACTCCCATTAGCAAAAGATCTTGTACACAGCGTAGAAACGCCTCTTTCTTTATTTGGTTTGTTGACAACCTTGAAAGATGAAATCTCCCTTTTGGGGGAGAGATTTTGAAGTCCAGAAGATATCCCTGAGATATGATCTCTAACGCCCAGGGATCCTGGACATCTCTTGCCCAAGCCTGGGCGAAGAGAGAAAGTCTGCCCCCCACTAGATCCGTTCCCGGATCGGGGGCCCTCAATTCATGCTGTCTTAGGGGCAGCAGCAGGTTTTCTGGCCTGCTTGCCCTTGTTCCAGGACTGGTTAGGTTTCCAGCCTTGTCTGTAGCGAGCAACAGCTCCTTCCTGTTTTGGTGCAGAGGAAGTTGATGCTGCTCCTGCCTTGAAGTTACGAAAGGCACGAAAATTAGACTGTTTAGCCCTAGGTTTGGCTCTGTCTTGAGGCAGGGCATGGCCTTTACCTCCTGTAATGTCAGCGATAATTTCTTTCAAACCGGGCCCGAATAAGGTCTGCCCTTTGAAAGGTATGTTAAGTAATTTAGATTTAGAAGTAACATCAGCTGACCAGGATTTTAGCCACAGTGCTCTACGTGCCTGAATGGCGAATCCGGAATTCTTAGCCGTAAGTTTAGTTAAATGTACTACGGCATCTGAAATAAATGAATTAGCTAGCTTAAGGATTTTAAGCTTATTTGAAATCTCATCTATAGTTATTGAGTCAAGAGTCTCTTCCAGAGACTCGGACCAAAATGCGGCCGCAGCCGTGACAGACGCAATACATGCAAGGGGTTGCAATATAAAACCTTGTTGAACAAACATTTTCTTAAGGTAACCCTCTAATTTTTTATCCATTGGATCTGAAAAGGCACAGCTATCCTCCACCGGGATAGTGGTACGCTTAGCCAGAGTAGAAACCGCTCCCTCCACCTTAGGGACCATCTGCCATAAGTCCCGTGTGGTGGCGTCTATTGGAAACATTTTTCTAAATACAGGAGGGGGGGGAAAAGGGTACACCGGGCCTATCCCACTCCTTAGTAATTATCTCTGTAAGCCTCTTAGGTATAGGAAATACGTCAGTACTCGCTGGTACTGCATAGTATCTATCCAGCCTACATAATTTCTCTGGGATTGCAACGGTGTTACAATCATTCAGAGCCGCTAATACCTCCCCTAGCAGTACACGGAGGTTTTCTAGTTTAAACTTAAAATTTGAAATGTCTGAATCCACTCTATTTGGATCAGATCCGTCACCTGCAGATTGAAGCTCTCCGTCCTCATGTTCTGCAAATTGTGACGCAGTATCTGACATGGCCCTATTATTATCAGCGCACTCTGTTCTCACCCCAGAGTGATCTCGCTTACCTCTAAGTTCTGGTAATTTAGACAAAACTTCAGTCATAACATTAGCCATGTCCTGTAGTGTGATTTGTAATGGCCGCCCTGAAGTACTCGGCGTTACAATATCACGCACCTCCCGAGCGGGAGATGCAGGTACTGACACGTGAGGCAAGTTAGTCGGCATAACTTCCCCCTCGTTGTTTGGTGAATGATGTTCAATTTGTACAGATTGACTTTTATTTAAAGTAGCATCAATGCAATTAGTACATAAATTTCTATTGGGCTCCACCTTGGCTTTTGCACATATAGCACAGAGATATTCCTCTGAGTCAGACATGTTTAACAAACTAGCAATTAAACTAGCAAGCTTGGAAATACTTTTCAACTCAATTTACAAGTAATATGAAAAACGCACTGTGCCTTTAAGAAGCACAGAAAAAAACTATGACAGTTGAATAACAATGAACCGGAGAAATTATAAAAACCAAATTTTTCCCGGTAAAGGCATAAATTTAGCAAAGGATTGCCCCCATTAGCAATGGATAACTAACCCTTAATAGCAGAAAAAAATGTACAAAATATAAACGTTTTTTATCACAGTCAAAGCACAATCTCACAGGTCTGCTGTGAGTGATTACCTCCCTCAAAATAATTTTTGAAGACCCTTGAGCTCTGTAGAGACGATCCGGATCATGCAGGGAGAGAAACAGACTTGTGACTGAATTTCTGATGCGTAGCAAAAGCGCCAAAATAGGCCCCTCCCCCTCACACACAGCAGTGAGGGAAGTTCAGTAAACTGTCTTAAATTAAAATAAACGACAGCCAAGTGGAAAAACAGTGCCCAAAACAATTTTTCACCCAGTACCTCAGATAATTAAACGATTTAACATGCCAGCAAAACGTTTAAAATCAAATAATATGAAATGTCATTAAACAGCCTGCTGCTAGACGTTCCCACTGCAAGTTAGGCTAAAAGTTATATGCATATAGTATTATCCCAGTGAAGTGCCATTCCCCAGAATACTGAAGTGTAAACATATATACATAACAGCCTGATACCAGTTGCTACTACTGCATTTAAGGCTGAACTTACATTATATCGGTATTGGCAGTATTTTCTCAGTCAATTCCATTCCTCAGAAAATAATATACTGCAACATACCTCTTTGCAGGTGAACCTGCCCGCTGTCCCCTGATCTGAAGTTTACCTCACTCCTCAGAATGGCCGAGAACAGCAAAATGAATCTTAGCTACGCCGGCTAAAATCATCCAAAAACTCAGGTAGATTCTTCTTCAAATTCTACCTGAGAAGAAACAACACACTCCGGTGCTGTTTTAAAATAACAAACTTTTGATTGAAGATATAAAAACTAAGTATAATCACCACAGTCCTCTCACACATCCTATCTATTAGTTGGGTGCAAGAGAATGACTGGGTGTGACGTAGAGGGGAGGAGCTATATAGCAGCTCTGCTTGGGTGATCCTCTTGCACTTCCTGTTGGGGAGGAGTTAATATCCCAGAAGTAATGATGACCCGTGGACTGACTACACTTAACAGGAGAAATAACTGCCCATGAACTGAGAAAAGTCAAGCGTGCAGCTGCCAAGATGCCACTTGCCACCAGTTTGGCCATATTTCAGAGCTGCAACATCACTGAAATGCCCAAAAGCACAAGGTGTGCAATACTCAGAGACATGGCCAAGGTAAGAAAGGCTGAAAGACGACCACCACTGAACAAGACACACAAACTGAAACGTCAAGGCTGGGCCAAGAAATATCTCAAGACTGATTTTTCTAAGGTTTTATGGACTGATGAAATGAGAGTGAGTCTTGATGGGCCAGATGGATGGGCCCGTGGCTGGATTGGTAAAGGGCAGAGAGCTCCAGTCCGACTCAGACGCCAGCAAGGTGGAGGTGGAGTACTGGTTTGGGCTGGTATCATCAAAGATGAGCTTGTGGGGCCTTTTCGGGTTGAGGATGGAGTCAAGCTCAACTCCCAGTCCTACTGCCAGTTTCTGGAAGACACCTTCTTCAAGCAGTGGTACAGGAAGAAGTCTGCATCCTTCAAGAAAAACATGATTTTCATGCAGGACAATGCTCCATCACACGCGTCCAAGTACTCCACAGCGTGGCTGGCAAGAAAGGGTATAAAAGAAGAAAATCTAATGACATGGCCTCCTTGTTCACCTGATCTGAACCCCATTGAGAACCTGTGGTCCATCATCAAATGTGAGATTTACAAGGAGGGAAAACAGTACACCTCTCTGAACAGTGTCTGGGAGGCTGTGGTTGCTGCTGCACGCAATGTTGATGGTGAACAGATCAAAACACTGACAGAATCCATGGATGGCAGGCTTTTGAGTGTCCTTGCAAAGAAAGGTGGATATATTAGTCACTGATTTGTTTTTGTTTTGTTTTTGAATGTCAGAAATGTATATTTGTTGAGATGCTATATTGGTTTCACTGGTAAAAATAAATAATTGAAATGGGTATATATTTGTTTTTTGTTAAGTTGCCTAATAATTATGCACAGTAATAGTCACCTGCACACACAGATATCCCACTAAAATAGCTATAACTAAAAACAAACTAAAAACTACTTCCAAAACTATTCAGCTTTGATATTAATGAGTTTTTTGGGTTCATTGAGAACATGGTTGTTGTTCAATAATAAAATTAATCCTCAAAAATACAACTTGCCTAATAATTCTGCACTCCCTGTATTGCACTGAAGATAAATAATTTACAGATATATGATTTTTCATGGATTTACATCTTTAGAATGAATGGTCCTGACTATGATTAATTTACAACAGGGATTTTTTGTATAATTGTCTATAGATGCTGTAATGATATAGCTTCTATATAATAAGGTATAGTTTAAGTGAGTTTTTCCTGTTGTAACTGATCATAGTTATTATTTGTACTCATTTGTTGATATAATGGGGCCGATCTCAACCCGATCGTATCCGATCCGGCTGATTGTTGTCCGCCGCCTTAGAGGTGGCGAACAAGTTAAGGAGCAGTGGTCATAAGAAGGCTCGTGCGGAAACAGCTGCATAAGGCTGAATAAGGGCCGTAATAAATCGGCCACAATGTAACAATAATGTTGACTAAAATAGGATAATCTTGATGATTTATATGTCTTGAATGTGCAATATTGCATTGATTGCTGAGTTTTAGTGTAATTCCGAAATATAAGTAATAATGTTTTGTTTATGGTTGCCATGGCGACCTACACTAGTAAGTACTAAGCGGTTTGGTTATATAGTTGCCATGACAATCATACGGTATAGTGAATGGAAAGGAGATTATGCTGTACAAATTACCTATATTATGAAGGAATATTATATAAAAATGCTTTGCTGAACTACTGGTATATATGATAGTCTCGTTTTGCTCCTGATCAGATGTTATTTGTCTTTGTTTTTATTACAGCTGTGTTCCCGTGCTGTCCAGTATGATGACGTCATACAGTAGTGGTGCCTCTATCCAGGAGAGTGCAGAGTTTCATGGCTTGTATATATGATCACTCTGTGTTGGGGTAAGTTTCTCTATTACTGTATATGTCTGAAGAAGGCAGTAAAATCCCAAAAACGTTCACTACAAAAGGGTAAATAATAGCAAGTTCTGGAGAGTGCTTTTTGTGTATAACTAATTTGTATTAATATTTGTATGAATAATTTTTATCAGATAGTGTATATATGATTGGAACTGTTTATTGTAATGTATTTTTATTGTGTTTAGTGCAACTTTTAATTTAGCCCTAAAACTTTTTGTGAGGTCTTCAGTCGCGCTAATCTGGCTCACATTAATGTTCAATAACTAAACAAACTATCCAAGTTCTAGCACCATATATAATTCCAATGGTTTAGGGGTCTTGAGGTCTGACCTAAAGGCCCCTATTTAACAAGGTCTGGCGGACCTGATCCGACAGTGCGGATCAGGTCCGCCAGACCTCGCTGAATATGGAGAGCAATACGCTCTCCGTATTCAGCATTGCACCAGCAGCTCACAAGAGCTGCTGGTGCAACGCTGCCCCCTGCAGACTCGCGGCCAATGGGCCGCCAGCAGGGGGTGTCAATCAACAATTGCGGCGATGTCTTTCCGCCTGCCCAGAGCAGGCGGACAGGTTATTGAGCAACAGTCTTTGTGACCACTGCTTCATAACTGCTGTTTCTGGCGAGCCTGCGGGGGCATCAAGCTCCATTTGGAGCTTGATAGATAGGCCCCAAAGACTGAAAAGTGCATGAGCATTGTATTAAAAAAAAATTCCTTCATCCCTACACCAATTTCCCTTATGAAAAAAATCTTTGTTTGTGACTGTAGATTTTACTGTCTTGTTTTTTTACTAAACTGACATTCCTTGCAATTATAGTAGGCAAAATAACCTTTTAACTCCTAGCCATATAAATCTGCAACCCTTTTTCTCATTTTTTTCTTTCATTATTCAGATAGAACATATCATTTTTAAGGACCACTAAATACAGTAGAATTGCATAATTAACCCCTTGAGTGCTAACGACGGTTCTGAGTCGTCGTAGAGTTTCCCACTCTGGTGCTAACGATGACTTAGAGCTGTCACTAGCACTCTACCACCTTGAGGGAGATCTGGGGGCTCTCACTTGCTCCTACCCCGGCAATCGGGTCTGCATAGTGACAGGGGCTTCACATTATGTGCGGTGACGTCACGTGCAATGACGTGATGATGTCACCGCGCAAATGTATTTATACTTAACAATGTTAAGTATAGGAGCAGGGGGCATGCTGCTTAGAAGCCTGTATCTCAGGCATCTAAGCAGCTACAGACCCCCAAGACCCACCGTTAGAAAGGTAACCTTTCCAACAGTGTAAGTCTTGGGGATCTGAAAAAACAAAAAACAAAGTTAAAAAATGTTTTTTCAAAAAATAAAAGTTTTAAAAAAAAACTTAAAAAAGCTTAGCACCCAGGTGGGAAAGTGTTTAGCACTCAAAGGGTTAACAAGCACATAATGAAAGAAAATGCAATAAACCTTATTCAGAATTTCAAATAAGCAGACTTTATCTGACAAATTTAGTTTTTCCCCATTTGCCGCCCACCTGTATCATGTGATAGTCATCAGCCAATCACAGACTAGTATACATATAACCTGTGAACTTGTGCACATGCACAGTAGGAGCTGGTACCTCAGAAAGTGTGAATATAAAAGGAATGTGCAAAATTAGATAATACAAGTATATTTGAAAGTCTCTTAAAACTCTCTTTCTGATTCATGAAAGTTTAATTTTGACTTTAGAGTCTCTTTAAACAGCTTTCCAATTGACTTCTTTTGTCAAATATTTATTGTTCCCTTTGTATCTTTGTTTAAAAGCAAGGAGGTAATCTCGGGAGTGTGCACGTGTCTGCAGCACTATATAGCAGCACTTTAGCAAGAATGTTATACATTTACTATATGGAACTATTTCCTGCCATGTAGTGGTCCAGACATATGCACACTAACTACTTAGGTATATCTTCAATAAAGAATACCATGAGAACTAAGCAAATTTGAAAATAAAAGTAATCTTGAAATTTTATAAAAATGGTATATTCTGTGTGAATCACAAAAGAAAAAAATGTGTAGTTTCACGTTTCTATAGATACACTGGGGCTAACAGGCTCTAGCTTTCATAAAAATGATTTTTAGGTTATGGATTCTCAAATGTTATCCTTCAGGGGCGCGATCCGATATACGGCATAGTTTTCGCTGCAAGCGAGTTAACCCGCGCCGCCCGTAGTTTCACCTCGCACATTGGGGTATTACATATACCCCGCCGGCAGTTGCTAAAGTGCCGTAAGTCGAATAAACTAGCAATGTCCAGAAATGAGCGTAACTACAAATTTCTGGAGTCGCCAGTGACTTACGGCACTTTAGCAATTGTCTGCGCCTAAAAAAACTAAAGTATCAAATCTCCTGTAACAGTCTAACACGCCTCCCAAAAATAGCCCGACACGTATACCCCTATATCCACAATCCCCCCTCTCACTCCTAATAATAAATGTATTAACCGCTAGACCGACATCCCCCCACAACGCAATAAGCCTAATTATTAACCCCTAAACTGCCATAGCCCACACCCCAATAAACCTATCCTTGTATTAACCCCTAAACCGCCGCTCCCGGAGCCCACCGCCACCTACATTGTATGTATTAACCCCTAAACCGCCGCCCCCTGACCCCGCTGCCACTAAATAAAGTGTTTAACCCCTAAACCGCCGCTCCCGGACCCCGCCGCCACCTACATTAAATTTATTAACCTCTAATCTGACCCCCCTACACCGCAGCCACCTACATTAAATATATTAACCTCTAATCTGACCCCCCTACACCGCCGCCACCTACATTAAGTATATTACCCCCTAAACCTAAGTCTAACCCTAACACCCCCTAACTTAATTATTATTTAAATAATATTATTAACTAAATTATTCCTATTTAAAACTAATTAAAATAATTACAAAATTACCTGTAAAATAAATCCTAACCTTAGTTACAAATACACCTAACACTACACTATCAATAAATTAATTAAATAAATTAACTACAATTATCTCATATAAAATACAATTAAATAAACTAAACTATATTACAAAAACAAACACTTAATTACAAAAAATAACAAAATATTACAAGAAGTTTAATCTAATTATACCTAATCTAAGCCCCCTAATAAAATAAAAAAGCCCCCCAAAATAATAAAATTTCCCTACCCTAAACTAAATTACAAATAGCCCTAAAAAGGGCCTTTTTTCCTGGCATTGCCCCAAAGTAATCAGCTCTTTTACCAGCCCTTAAAAGGGCTTTTTGCGGGGCATTGCCCCAAAGTAATCAGCTGTTTTACCTGTAAAAAAAAAGAAATACAATACCCCCCCAACATTACAACCCACCACCCACACACCCCTACTCTTAAACCCACCCGATCCCCCCTTAAATAAACCTAACACTACCCCATTGAAGATCACCCTACCTTGAGCCGTCTTCACCCAGCCGGGCCGAACTCTTCATCCGATCCGGGCACAAGTGGTCCTCCAGCCGGGCAGAAGTCTTCATCCGATCGGGGCAGAAGAGGTCCTCCATCCAGCAGAAGTCTTCATCCAAGTGGCATCTTCTATCTTCATCCTTCCGGCGATGAGCGGCTCCATCTTGAAGACCTCCGTCGCAGAACATCCATCTCGGCCGACGACTACCCGACGAATGGCTGAATGGCCGGAAGGATGAAGATAGAAGATGCTGCTTGGGTGAAGACTTCTGCTGGATGGAGGACCTCTTCTGCCCCGATCGAATGAAGACTTCTGCCCGGCTGGAGGACCACTTGTGCCCGGATCGGATGAAGAGTTTGGCCCGGCTGGGTGAAGACGGCTCAAGGTAGGGTGATCTTCAATGGGGTAGTGTTAGGTTTATTTAAGGGGGGATCGGGTGGGTTTTAGAGTAGGGGTGTGTGGGTGGTGGTGGGTTGTAATGTTGGGGAGGGGTATTGTATTTCTTTTTTTTACAGGTAAAAGAGCTGATTACTTTGGGGCAATGCCCCGCAAAAAGCCCTTTTAAGGGCTGGTAAAAGAGCTGATTACTTTGTGGCAATGCCCCGCAAAAGGCTCTTTTAAGGGCTATTTGTAATTTAGTTTAGGGTAGGGAAATTTTATTATTTTGGGGGGCTTTTTATTTTATTAGGGGGCTTAGATTAGGTGTAATTAGATTAAACTTCTTTTAATATTTTTTTTATTTTTTGTAATTTAGTAGGGTTTTTTTTGTAATATAGTTTAGTTTATTTAATTGTATTTTATATTAGATAATTGTAGTTAATTTATTTAATTAATTTATTGATAGTGTAGTGTTAGGTGTATTTGTAACTTAGGTTAGGATTTATTTTACAGGTAATTTTGTAATTATTTTAACTAGGTAGCTATTAAATAGTTATTAACTATTTAATAGCTATTGTACCTAGCTAAAATAAATACAAAGTTACCTGTAAAATAAATATAAATCCTAAAATAGCTACAATGTAATTATTAATTATATTGTAGCTATCTTAGGGTTTATTTTATAGGTAAGTATTTAGTTTTAAATAGGAATAATTTAGTTAATAATATTAATATTATTTAGATTTATTTAAATAATAATTAAGTTAGGGGGTGTTAGGGTTATACTTAGGTTTAGGGGGTAATATATTTAATGTAGGATGGCGGCGGTGTAGGAGGGTCAGATTAGGGGGTAATATATTTAATATAGGTGGCGGCGGTGTAGGGGGGTCATATTAGGGGGTAATATATTTAATGTAGGTGGCGGCGGTGTAGGGGGGTCATATTAGGGGGTAATATATTTAATGTAGGTGGCGGCGGTGTAGGGGGGTCAGATTAGGGGGTAATAAATTTAATGTAGGTGGCGGCGGTGTAGGGCGGTCAGATTAGGGGTTAATAAATTTAATGTAGGTGGCGGCGGGGTCCGGGAGCAGCGGTTTAGGGGTTAAACACTTTATTAGATATTGCTGTGGGGGATTGCGGTTGACAGGTAGGTAGATATTGCGCATGCGTTAGGTGTCAGGTTTTTTTTTTGGCATTTTAGGGAGTTATGGTGCTCCCATACTCAGCGCAAGGCCTGCTACGGGTGTATTTTATGGCGAGGTGAAAATGGAGTACGTTTTCTCCATTTTCGCCACGTAAGGCCTTGTGCTGGATATTGGATACCAAATTTATATGTTAGTCTATGGGGGGTAAAACTACGTCCGCCGGGTGAAATATACGTGCCGCATTTATATGCGGCACTGTATATAGGATACCAAACCCGCGCAAAAAACGGCGTCGCCAGCTGTTGTGGGCGACGCTGCATATCGGATGGGGCCCCAGATACCTGGCTCCAAAATAGCTGCTTCTATTAGAGGGAGGTGCATGAAATATATATATAATGTTTAACATCCCTATTTACGTTCCCAGTCAAATGTTAAAAGGCAAGGAAATTATAAAATTATAAAGCCCACATAATTTAATAATATAATAACACATTATAATCTATTATGGGGAGATTCTTTTGGAATTTCTATGCTTTTCAAAATCTGATTGGGAACATAAAACTTGTTCATTAATGGTTTTGTTTTTTAACCCCTTAATGACCGAGGACGTGCAGGGTACGTCCTCAAAAAAAAGGCAGTTAACGCCTGAGGACGTACCCTGCACGTCCTCGGTGTGGAAAGCAGCTGGAAGCGATCCTGCTCGCTTCCAGCTGCTTTCCGGTTATTGCAGTGATGCCTCGATATGGAGGCATCCTGCAATAACCTCACATGGCCATCCGATGCAGAGAGAGCCACTCTGTGGCCCTCTCTGCACCGGACATCGATGGCCGGTTTCGTTGGTGGGTGGGAGACGACTTGGGAGGCGGGTGGGCGGCCATCGGTGTGCCGCGTGACGTCAAGGGGGGCGGGATCGGGGGCGGGATCGTCGGGGGCGCGCACGGGCGTGCACGGAGGGTGGCGGGCGGGCGCGTGCACGGGGCGGGAGCGGGTGGGAACTGCTACACTACGGAAAATGTTTTAATAAAAGTGGCCTAATCTTGTTTGTGCAAAAGCACAAAAAGTGATCATGGAGGGATGAGGGGTTGGTTTTGTGTGGGGGGAAGCTACACTACAGAAACGTTTAACAAATGTAAAAAAAAAAACATTTTTTCCTCTAAACTGGGTACTGGCAGACAGCTGCCAGTACCCAAGATGGCGCCCATTAAGTTAGAGTGGGAGGGTTATAGAGCTGTTTGGGGGGGATCAGTGAGGTTGGGGTCTAAGGGGGGATCGTACACATCAGCATATGTAAATATGCTTTTTTTTTTTTTTAAAAAAGGGCCAAATACCTTTTATTTTAGTACTGGCAGAGTTTCTGCCAGTACTTAAGATGGCGGGGACAATTGTGGGGTGGGGGAGGGAAGAGAGCTGTTTGGGAGGGATCAGGGGGTCTGATGTTTCAGGTGGGAGGCTGAGCTCTACACTAAATCTAATATTAACCCTGCAAGCTCCCTACAAGCTACCTAATTAACCCCTTCACTGCTAGCCATAATACACGTGTGATGCGCAGCGGCATTTAGCGGCCTTCTAAATACCAAAAAGCAACGCCAAAGCCATATATGTCTGCTATTTCTGAACAAAGGGGATCCCAGAGAAGCATTTACAACCATTTGTGCCATAACTGCACAAGCTGTTTGTACATGATTTCAGTGAGAAACCTAAAATTGTGAAAAATGTAACGTTTTTTTTTTATTTGATCGCATTTGGCGGTGAAATGGTGGCATGAAATATACCAAAATGGGCCTAGATCAATACTTGGGGTTGTCTACTACACTACACTAAAGCTAAAATTACCCCAAAAAGCTCCTTACATGCTCCCTAATTAACCCCTACACTGCTGGGCATAATACACGTGTGGTGCGCAGTGGCATTTAGTGGCATTCTAATTACCAAAAAGCAACACCAAAGCCATATACGTCTGCTATTTCTGAACAAAGGGGATCCCAGAGAAGAATTTACAACCATTTGTGCCATAATTGCACAAGCTGTTTGTAAATAATTTCAGTGAGAAACCTAAAGTTTGCGAAAAAATTTGTGAAAAAGTGAACGATTTTTTTTATTTGATCGCATTTGGCGGTGAAATGGTGGCATAAAATATACCAAAATGGGCCTAGATCAATACTTTGGGTTGTCTACTAAAATAAAATATATACATGTCAATGAATATTCAGAGATTCCTAAAAGATATCAGTGTTCTAATGTAACTAGCGCTAATTTTGAGAAAAAAAAATGGTTTGGAAATAGCAAAGTGCTACTTGTATTTATGGCCCTATAACTTGCAAAAAAAGCAAAGAACATGTAAACATTGGGTATTTCTAAACTCAGGACAAAATTTAGAAACTATTTAGCATAGGTGTTTTTTGGTGGTTGTAGATATGTAACAGATTTTGGGGGTCAAAGTTAGAAAAAGTGTTTATTTTTTTTAATTTTTCCTCATATTTTATAATTTTTTTATAGTAAATTATAAGATATGATGAAAATAATGGTATCTTTAGAAATTCCATTTAATGGCGAGAAAAACGGTATATAATATGTGTGGGTACAGTAAATGAGTAAGAGGAAAATTACAGCTAAACACAAACACCACAAAAATTTAAAAATAGCCTTGGTCCCAAACGGACAGAAAATGGAAAAGTGCTGTGGTCATTAAGGGGTTAATCATTGCCTTTATCTGCATATATAATGTAATTCCCATGTTATTCTGTATCCTAGAAAAGAACAGGGTTTATTGTTAATATAAACAAGTCATGTACTCCCTCTGGACACATCCTGTATTTCTTCATAGGTCATGTAAAGCCATCAAGTATAGATGTCTTGTCTCTTACTTAGCCATCCTTGCAAGAACAAAATTGGGAAATAACAAGAGCAGATAATGAGCCAGTTTGATTTCTTTACTTACCCTATGTTCTTTAACTTGTCATCAGGCTTCACTATATCCCTTGGGGGCTTACTGGCTGTCAAATAATCAATTGCAAAGCCTGAGAAAAATGAGCGTAGAGTAAACATTAACCTTAATTTCCTTCTGCACGAAGATTCTAATAACAAGCACAAGGATTACCACCATGACTAATAACAGGAGAGAACAATAGAGAAAACTGGAAAGAGACAAAAGGCAAATCAGCTGGAAAACAATACACTAAGTAAAATATTTCAATGACATAGACATTCTGTGAAAAATATGCTTCATATGAAACCATCAATTAGGTTCATTGTTTACAACTGATTTTATTCTATAGACTGCATCTTAATGAAGCTCTTAATGAAGCTCATATTTCATTTATGTACACCATTAAAGGGATAGAATAAATAATGATGGTATCAGCCTAAAATCTGACATTTAAAGGGACAGTGAAGTCAAATATTTTGATTAAGTTCCCAATTTACTTCTGTTATCTAATTTGCTTTATTCTCTTGCTATAGTTTGTTAAAAAGCATGCATAGATAGGCTCAGGAGCAGCAATACACACCTGGGAGCTAGCTGTTGATTGGTGGCTGCACATATATATCTCTTGTCATTGGCTCACTGGGTGTTTTCAGCTAGCTCCCAGAAGTGTATTACTGCTCATACAACAAAGGATACCAAGAGAATGAAGCAAATTTGATAAAATAAGTCAAATTAAAAGGTATTTGAAAACAGAATGTACTATCTGATTCATTAAAAAAAAAGTTTGGGGTTCATGTCCCTTTAAGCAAGTCTGGCTCTATAATGACCAAGTAAGGCCATGGGATGCAGGTGTCATTTGACAAAGATGGCACATAGTGAGAGAATATTGCAGCTAATCCTGTTTGTTTTTTTAAGAGAAGTTACTGTCATATGAGGTCCATTAGCTGGCTAACAGCATGTTGGTGTGGGAAATCTGCTGACCTTTTTAACCTTTGAGACTTCTGATGATGGTTGGGTTTAGATAACTGTGGAAGTGGAGTTGGCGGCATCATTTCATTACATGACCCAGGTAGCAGAAGGCCAGCTTTATCTTTAACAACCAATCCAAACCTGTTCTAGGGTGGAAAGCACTGTTCACAGCAATGATTTTGGCTCTCAAGAGATTGGGAAATGTACGATATCACTGGCCATATCAGTGTACCTAAAAATTACTTTGGAAGCTATTTCTATTGGCCAGTGCTAGTTTCAATTTAAATTGAAATATTTTTTCTTAAAGCACCACTATAATGGCAGATTGGCAGGCACTACTTAAAGGCATATTGATCTGCTGTCCCTTGCCTGGTTTCAGTAGCATTGTGGATCATAATCCAGATTACAAGTGGTGCACTAATTTTTTATTGCTCTTGAATGCTAACTGCGCTTAAAGGATTACTTTCTGTTATAATTTTTAAGCCAAACAACTAACATATTAAAGTTAATAAACATTAATTAAAACCTACTGACCTATATTTTCTCCAAAACGAAGTTTCATAACGTCCTAAAAGTTATATCTTTTATTCGCCGATGATGTCACGTTATCCTGCCCACTATTTTCAGCACTGAGTGTTCAAAATACTTAAACCAATAACTTTGTGTTTAAAGCGCCATTTTGAAACCTAGGTATTGTAAACGGATTGGTACAGAGCAAAGGATACCCACGGAGTGGGTTTGGAAAACAATTAAATTTGCAGACAAGATTTCTGATATACGGTAGAGATATGTTAATGAAATGCTATTGATAAAAAGTGTATTTGGGGTAGTTAGTTAGTAACAGGCATAGAAAATATTTACTTACAGTGGCCCTTTAAGGTAAAAAATTAATGCTGGTATTACAAGTTGAAAGTAAAAAGTTAGCCAGCAAGCCAAAGACTCAAGCGTAGTAAATTCAGAACTTCAGATATCCCAACCCAGCTAACACCCTCTCTCCATAGACTTCTATGGCACATGCTACAAAAAGCCTTTTCCATTTATCGCTTGCGCAATAATCCGACACTGCGCTAGACCAACTGCACTAAACCAAAGGTGCATTAGAAATACTTAAAATTCCTATGTTCACTTAGAAGAAAATGCTCTTTTTAAATATATATATATATATATACAGTCATGGACAAAAATATTGACACCCCTGCATTTCTGTCAGACTTTTCCCAGAAAATTATTGCAATTGCTGCAAATACAAATGTTTATGCCAGAGCTTTCCAAACTTTTCATGTTGGTGACACACTTTTTAAACCTACATTATTTTGCGACACAATAATTTCGCTGTACTAGCAAACAGGAGGTTAAACTAACTTGTTTTAAGAGATACGGACACATACATAAATTATATAATAACTAAATGTATTTACAAGTAACAGTATGTAAGTACCGTATGTGCAAGAATTAAAAAAAAGTTTAATAACACCAATAACTACTTACCATTTTAATGGGATGTATGAGGTTGATGGGATGAACACAGTTTATCTAATATTCCACCAAATATTCAGAAAGGCACTCACATTTCATCATCAAGCATTTTTAAGCTTCCACTTCCTATCCATATATTAGGAGCAGCAATGCACTACTGGGAGATAGCTACTGACTGCTAGCTGCACATGCATGCCTTTTGTTATTGGCTCACCCAGTATGTTCAGCTAGCTCCCAGTAGTACATTACATTATTCAAAGGGACAATTAAACCAAATTTTCTTATGTTCTGTCCTGTGGTTGCCCATATTTCCCTCTCCCCAATGGGGTGCAAGCAAATAAATCTCCCCAAAACTCCAAAAGCCAGAAGAGCAATTGAATGAATCCCTTCACTAGATTACAAAGAATTTTTGATAGGAAGAACATTGAAGGGTGACAGTTTTTAATAAAGTATATGATTATCCAATAATACCATACCAATAGATTTAAACATTGTGTACTGTTCTCTAAAGTAAAGGATAATCATAACACAAAGGAATGAAAATGGAATTGACAACAGAATTCTTTAAGATTATTCCGTCTGACTCTGAGAAGCTTTCTTAGAAATTTAAATTCAGTTTCAAGTCTTTTTAGGAATTAAACAGCTTTCAGTGCTCCCACATAATTATTAACATACATAGAGTAAAAATGCCACTCACAATCTTAGACCTGCTGCGCTTAAACCTTGGAAAGGTGGAAGGCTGGGGACTCTGCAAAAAAACCCAACACTTTGACTTCTGATTTAAGCTCAGCGTTTAAGCTGCCACCCTAAGAGCTCTGCGAGTCCAATTGACTACTGCCCACGCTGCAAACAAACTGCTGTCCCACTCACTGACTACACATGCAGAGCCATTGGAGGAGACTACACGAGCAGTCAGGAACCAATGTGCCGCCAATGGGAATAGTTTCTGTTCTGGTTAAGATGATCTGTGATCAATCACGTGTCAACCATATGATATGCGTAGTAGGCAGGTGAAAAGTCGGAAACCAAAATACAATTTAAAAAAAATAAAAAAAGTTTGTGCTGAAGCTGGGACACACCTACACACTGCCACCGACACATAATGTGTTACTGCACACAGTTTGGAAAGCACTGGTTTAGGCATTCTCATGTTTATTTCTTTAGTATGACACAAAAGAGTCGAGAAAAAAAGCCAAATCTGACACATTCCATGCAAAACTCAAAAAATGGACTGAACAAAATTTTTGGCATCTTCTCAAAATTGAAAGAAATAATTGCATTCCAAGTTTGTGATGCTCCTGTAATTTATAATTAAACTCACCTGCTGTGCAGACAATATAGAAATCACACTGGCAACTAGTTAAAATGGTAAAAATGTAACTCAACATTGTTGTTGTGTGTCTCTGTGTGCCACACTGAGCATGGAGAAGAGAAAGAGCAGCAAAGAATTGTCTGAGGATTTGAGAACAACAATTGCGGAAAAGCATGGACAATCTCAAGGTTACAAGTCCATCTCCAGAGATCTTAATGTTCCTGTATCTACTGTGCATAACATTGTCAAGAAGTTTACAGCCCATGGCACTGTAGCTAATCTCCCTGGACGTGGACGAAAGAGAAAAATTAATCAAAGATTGCAACAAAGGATTGTTCGAATGGTGGATAAAAAACCTTGATCAACTTCCAGACCAATTCAAGCTGACCTTCAGGCACAGGGTCTAAATGTGTGAGCTCGCACTATAGGTTGCCATCTGAATGAAAAGGGACGCTATGGTAGGAGAATCAGGAAGACCCCACTGTCCTCCTGACACAGAAACATAAAAAGCCAGATTGGAGTTTGCCAAAAGTTATCTGAGGAAGCCAAAGTCCTTTTGGGAGAATGTGCTATGGACAGACAAAACAAAATTACAGCTTTTTGGTAAAGCCCATCATTCTACTGTTTACAGAAAAAGAATACAGTCCCTACAGGGCCCTTCTCCGAAGAGCTTACAGTCTACAGATTGAGGGTGCAGAGACATAAGGTTTGAGGTAGGTTGTCTTGTGGATTGTAGTTGCAGCAGTGAGTCAAGGCAGTTCATTTTGTGTAGGATGAAAAACAGAGGAGAGATGGTAAGCCTCTCTGAATAGGTGTGTTTTCAAGGAGCGTTTGAAACTATACAAGGTTGGAGACAGTCTGATGGAGTGGGATAGAGAGTTTCAGAGGACAGAAGCAGCATGTGAGAAATCTTGGAGGAGGGAGAGGGACATAGAGATAATCGGAGTTGAGAGACGTAGGTCAGAGGCAGTGGCGTCACTAGGGGGGCGGGGCGCACCCGGGTGACACCCACCAGGGGGTGACACCAAAAAAAAAAAATTTTTTTTTTTTTTTTAATTTTATTGAAATTTAAAGAAATACAATGTTGAGATGCATATATTTTTTTTATTAGAGGTGCTGGCATTTGTGAACATTGGTGGGACTGGGGAAGATGTAGACACACAATTTTTTTGCCCCTTGAGCCAGTGCTGCAATTTCAACAAATAGTTTTCCCGGCTGCTTTTGCTTGTTTTTACTTTGCTTCTCCCTTGCCCAATTTCGCTATGAATGTTGTGGGCATGCCGTGGGGCTTGCAAAGTTGCGCTGCTAGCCTAAACCTGCCTGCCTATCTGTGCTCACTGCTCAGTGACATGTGGAGCAGTGGAGTCACTCACTGCTGTGCTGTCTCTCTAAACGGGAACTGGCAAATCATGAGGGGATGCCTGGCTCCTGACCGCATGACTGTTTGACACTGTCTTTAAAGTGAAGGAGCCACGTTTGATGCCCACCAGACCATTACGGTTACGGTACACTAAGTGCGCACTGAACAGGTAGGAGGGCGGGCGGGGGTCTGGGGGTGGGCAGAGTGCAGAGGTGATTGGCCATAAGAAGCGGTAGGCACGCGGCCCAGGGCTGTGCACTGACAGACTTGGAACAGAGTCAGAGAGCAAAATTTTCATAGTTTACACCTAAAACTTTTCTTTAGTGATTTATTTTTAGAGTGCTCTGTTTATCTTTCATTTGATACTCTGCTGAGCCAGGGAGCAGCTCTAGGCATGAGCTTTATAATTAATGCAGTGCAGTTTACATATTTTGTATGTGTGTGTCTGAGTTTTTGTGTGTGTGTGTGTGTGTCTCAGTGTTTTTGTGTGTGTGTTTTTGTGTGTGTGTCTGAGTGTGTTTCCGAGTGTTTGTGTGTGCATCTGAGTATGTTTTTAAGTGTGTCTGAGTGTTTGTATGTGTGTTTGCCTGTGTTTTTGTGTGTGTCTGCTTTCTGGGGGGGGGGGGTGACACCATAACTTACCGCACCGGGTGACACCAACCCTAGTGACGCCACTGGTCAGAGGTTGATCTAAGATAATGGGTCGGAGAGTATTTAGAGATGAGAGAGGAAATATAGTTAAGAGTGAGGTTGTTGTGTGCTTTATAAGTTAGGGTTAATACTTTGAATTGTATTCTGGAGTATATGTGAGCCAGTGTAGAGACTGACAGAGTGGAGCAGCTGATGTAGACCCCAAGACAGCGGACCTGTGGTGAGAAATGTCAGGTGTTGGATGTCTTGCAGAGCGGGGCAATAAGAAGCAGCTCAGTTTTAGACAGATTGAGTTGGAGTTAGTGTAAGGACATCCAAGAGGAAATTGCAGAGAGACAGTTGGTATTCTGGTTGAGAAAAGTGGGAGAGATAACTTTTTTTCAACTACAGCTTTCATGCATCTTGTCATGCTCTCCACCAGTCTTTCACATTGCTTTCTGCCACTCCTGGCACAATATTTTATGCAGCTCGGCTTTGTTTGATGGCTTGTGACTATCCATCTTCCTATTGATCACATTCCAGAGGTTTTCAATGGGGTTCAGGTCTGGAGATTGGGCTGGATATAACAGGGTCTACATCTGGTGTTCCTCCATCCACAACTTGATTGACCTGGCTGCGTAGTATGGAGCATTGTCCTGCTGGAAAATATAGTCATCAAAGTTGGGGAACATTGTCGGAGCAGAATTTTCTTCCAGGATAACCTTGTATGTGGATTGATTAATGTGTCCTTCACAAAGATAAATCTGCCTGATTCCAGCATTGCTGAAGCATCCCCGGATCATCACCAATTCCTCCACCAAATTTCACAGTGGCTGTAAGACACTGTGGCTTCTATGCCTTTCCAGGTCTTTGTCTAACCATTAGACAACCAGGTGTTAGTACCTCATTAAGTTAAATGAGGTGTGCCTGTGTTGGAATTCAACAGACACAGACACTGGAATATGTATTTATATATAGTTGTAATCAAAATTATTCAACCCTCACTGCAAATCAGGTTTATTGTCAAAATTTACAGACTTTCAGCTGTTTGCAATGAATAAATCAAACAAAAGCAATTGAAATAGCTCAACACAAGGAATGTTTCAAGTGGTTTCCCCAAATCCAACTGAAAATGCAACTTTTAATGAATTCTGCATTCTCAACGTTATTCAACCAATTCAGGGTAAACATCTTTAGTACTTAGCAGAGCACTCTTTTGTTTTTATGACCTGCTGCAAACGAGATGCATAGCCAGACACCAGCTTCTTGCAGCGTTCCTGATGAATCTTAGCCCATTCCCCATGAGCAATGGCCTCCAGTTCAGTAATATTCTTGGGTTAGTGTGCTGCAACCACCTTCTTCAAATCCCACCACAGATTTTCTATGGGGTTCAAGTCAGGTGGATGTGATGGCCACTGTAGAGGACTTCTTCTGCAACCATGCTTTGGTGGAATTTGAGGTATGCTTGGGATCATTGTCCTGTTGGAAGGTCCAAGCTTCAGCTTCCTCACAGACGGCATGACGTTATCTCCTAGGATTTCCTAATACTTCAATTAATCCATCTAGCCTTCCTACACGCTGCTGGATTCCAGTGCCAGAGGATGCAAAGCATCCCCAGAGAATCACCGAGCCACCACCATGCTTAACTGTAGGCAGAGTGTTCTTTTCAGCGTATGCTTCATTCTTCTTCCTTCAGACATACTGCTGATCCATCTGGACAAAAAGTTTTGTTTCATTGCTCCATAGAACCAAATCCCAAAACCTCTGTGGCTTATTTATATGATTTGAGCATTTGAGCCAACTTTTTTTGTGCTTTTGGGTCAGTAGTGGTGTAAGTCTTGTAGTTCTGTGCAAACTGAAACCTCAATGCCTGTTGCCACCAAGTCTTGCTGACAGCTGCAGGTCTTTTGCAGTCACTCAACGGCTGGTTGCAGCGGTTTATAGCTTCATTTTTCTGCCCCGTCCAGGTAGTGTAACCACTTTTCCTTTAACTTTGAACTTGTGAACTATGCTTCCAACGGTGTCTCTAGGAACATTCAGTGCCTTCACTATCTTTTTGTATCCTGTTCCTTCTTGTTACTTAGCCATATTTCTCACATGCAGTCAATCGTGACACTCAACAAACCCCTAGTGAGTTAAGGTATTTCATATGTTCTAGCTCAAGCACAGCTGGTGCAACTAATAAAGCCATTGATTAGTTGCATCAGGTGTGCTTGAGACAACACTTGTTTTGCATATGTGTGCTGTTTTGAGGGATTCTATTCAAGGGTTTAAATAATTTTGAGACTGCAGAATTCATTAAAAGTTGCATTTTCAGTTGAATTTGGGTAAGCCACCTGAATCATTCATTGTGTTAAACTATTTCAATGTCTTATGTTTGATTTGTTCATTGCAAACAGCTGAAAGTCTGTAAATTTTGTCAATAAACCTGATTTGCAATTGGGGTCGAATAATTTTGATTACAACTGTATATAAAAAGAAGAAGTCCTGACTGACTGACTCATCAACGCCCAGCTAAAACCGTTTAACCTAGGAACTTGAAATTTGGAAGGTACGTTGTTTCTATGATGTAGGCACCCACTAAGGAAGGATATTTGGAAATTACGTCCCCAAGGGGGTGAAAAAGGGGGTGATTTTTTTTTTATGAGGATACCTATATCTCAAAACCCAAATATGTTACAGACGTGAAAATTGGTATTTATATTCACCTTTTAAAATAAAGAAACACGTGTTTTACCATTTGCCCCAAATCTACTTAAGCAAGGTGAAAAGGGGGGGTGATTTATGTGGATACCTATATTTAAAAAATGAAGATGTTACAAAAGTAAAAATTATAATTTAAAATCTTCATTATAAAGTAAGTTTACATGCTTCTTACATCAGTAGTTCTCAAGATATGGATATCACTAACAAAAGGGGGGTGAAAAGAGGGGGTGATTTATGAGGATACCTACATCTCAAAACCCAAACATCTTACAGACGTGAAAATTGGTATTTAGATTCTCCTTTAAAAATAAAGAAACATGTGTTTTAAGGGTGGTGAAAATGAGGGGTTATTTATGCAGATACCTAAATTAAAAAAAAACAAAGATGTTAGAAAAGTAAAAATTCTAATTTAAAATCTTCATTATAAAGTAAGTTTGCATGCCGACTAACGTCAGTAGTTCTTAAGATATGGATATCACTAAAAAAATGAATACTCTTTTTTTCACATCTGACAATTTAATATTAAAGTATTTGTAAACAGAATAATAACATATTTTTAATGTGCTGAATGGGTACACACGTGAGGGTATACATTGTTGCGAGTGGTCGTTTCTTGTCTGTCTTTGTTTGTAATTCCAACACTAAAAAAATCCTGGACACATATCAATGAAACAACTATCTTTGTTTTGTAGCCAATACGCCCCGACTAACGTCTGCAATAAACATCAACCTGTAAATTATCTTTCCTAGATTTTGGACAAAAAACTCATGTTTCTTTTAAAAACAATTGTACTAAATCACAAAATCCAAGTGAGCGAAGCCACGGGCAGCAATGGCTATAAGGCACGCCATAAAGAAAGGAGAATCCGACCAACCGGTGGCACGCCACTGGTTGGTGGCCAAACATCCTGTATCTTCAATCAAAGTGATTCTCATTGATCATATCCCTAAATTATCACAAGGTGAAGACAGAAATAAGCTGCTTCTCAAAAGGGAGGCGGAATGGTTGTACAGGCTGGATACCATAAATCCTAAGGGACTGAGCTCTGTGCCTGATTTTGGAGCATTAACATAATATAGCCTTGTAATGTGTCACTCTTGGGATAGAGCCTAGGATGGTTGTGGATGGGGACTGACTGGGGGTGTTCCTCTCGCCTTTGGACGAGGGATACACCACCAGCCATTGTCTGTGGTATGGGTGATGACACGGATTAGAGATAATTTGCACTTTCGTCATGGTACCCCCTAGACCAGTATTGAGTTCCCCCACCCTTATAGGTGACTCTAACACATGACAGTGAAATGGTATTACAAGATATGCACCGTTGCCAATAAAATTGCTATGATGATGGGTGTTAATGTGACATATTGATTACTATCTGTAACAAAGAATGATGTATATATATATATATATATATATATATTTAGACATGCACTAAACCCCCTCTTGCAAGAAGAATTATATATGTGGATTAAGAGATGTAACCCCGCTGCCGATCCTCTGAGCATTAACTTACTGTTGTATTGTCCATTTTTTTGACATGTTAAATGGTTGACCACGTAATGTTTGTTGGTATATTCTTACTGGCTGTTCTAATTGTCGTCTGACATCGCTATGGTTTAGGCTTACTTGTCATGTAAACACTGACACCGCATTGCACGTGTGATATTGTAAATATTTGTCACGGAAGTGACGTCACAATGGAAGAGTTCCGGTGCAACCGGAAGTGACGCAACTTCCGGCATAAGTATAAGTAAACACGTATAGTGAAGCACTGCACACACTATGCATCATATAAGAAAAATATGGAACGAGGTACATTGTAAATTGTGCTTTAACATACAATGTAGAACTAGGTTTATTAATGGGGAGTTGTTTTAATACACAGGGCCACTGGAGACACTAGTGATCCCCTTTTTGTTCACAATTGTTGTATGTATAAAGATTATTATAACCCGGAAGTGGATGTTGTAAACTTCCAGGGTCACATTAACCCAAACCGGAAATGATGTCAATTTGGCGCCTTTTTTTGACAGGAAGAAGGAGGTACCTGTTTGTGTTTCGCTCTATTTAAGCACGGTTTGTGTGTGTTATTTGTGTTCTGAAGAAGGGGAGTTTTGTTCCCCGAAACATCAATAAATTTGACTTATTGCTTTGAAGAAAACCTGGTTTGCCTCTGACTTTGTTGAAGCTTGAGATATATATATATATATATATATATATATATATATAGGGCTAAATATGTGTATACACATGTATTTATGTGTTTATATATGTATATACATACATATATGTGCATATAAACATACATACACATGTATACAAATATATACACACATTTTATAATGTGTTTAACTAAGTATTTACAGTACATATGTTACATTCCAATGTTCTACACTTAGAAGAAAATGTTCTTAGTATTTTTAATTTATATTTATATATTTATCTGTATATATACCTGTATATTTTCAAATAGATATATAGGTATAGATAAATATTTTGAAAAAAAAATATCAGATATATGTAGAGATATATACTTAAAAATAAAAAGAACATTTTTTTCTACTGTATGTGAAGAACATTGGAATGTAAAATATTCATAACGTCCTTCACGTTTAGCGCTGTAGGTCTTACAGCTTGTAGGGTAAGCACATGAACGATAAGTGTTAGGTTTTCTTTTTTTAAAGCGTGCTCCATTGAAGTCTATGGCCTCTAGTTATCAAAGTCTGGCGGACCTGATCCGACAGTGCGGATCAGGTCCGCCAGACTTCGCTGAATACGGCGAGCAATACGCTCGCCGTATTCAGAATTGCACCAGCAGCTCACAAGAGCTGCTAGTGCAACGCCAACCCCTGCTGACTCGGGGCCAATTGGCCTCCAGCAGGGGGGTGTCAATCAACCCGATCGTACTAGATCGGGTTGATTTGCGGCGATGTCTGTCCGCCTGCTCAGAGCAGACGGACAGGTTATGGAGCAGCAGTCTTTGTGACCGCTGCTTCATAACTGCTGTTTCTGGCGAGCCTGCAGGCTCGCCAGAAACACGGGGCATCAAGCTCCATACGGAGCTTGATACATATGCCCCTATGGGTAGAAGAAGTTAACGGGATTGCGATATTCAAAGTCAACAAGTTAGCATTGGGTTTCGCTTGCACTCTTTTTACTTTCAACTAGTAATACACACGTTAACCCGCCCGCGTTAAAAGTTTACTTGGAGTGCAATCAGCACACAAGCGAAAAAATCCAATAGCGTGCTACTTGTAATATGGCTCCTAAATGTTACAAATACATATAGCAATGCTATAAAGCAGAGTTTTGGGAAGGGGACCATTAAATTTACCAATGTGCTGTACACACTGGAATGCGTGGTTTCAATCTTCCTGCAATGCTCACCTGCAAGATGCACATAACACTATGTTTTATATCTTATGCTGTTTCATGTTTTACTTTAATATTGCTTATCAACGAACAAATAGTTCTCTGTTTTTTTTTGTTTTGTTTTTTTCTCTTTTTCTTTTATTGAAATTTTGTCTCCCTTGTCTGCATAAGACGACATTCATGGCCTTATAGCTAAAAAGGAACAGAGACTATGGGAAGTAGTTATCAAGCCGTCAACCTCAAATACGCTGGAATTCTGCAGCGTATTTGTGGCGAGGCTGATTCGCCTTAGTTATCAAAGGCTAGATCCCGGCAAAAGTAGAATTTTGTGACGTAAACTTCGATCCGCCGGACTCAGTCCGACACAGATCGATTCTTACGTCACTCCAGATGTTCCGCACACAAGTGCGGCACAATCTGACTACTTTTGCTAGTTATCAAAAAACTAGCAGGTACGCTCGGCACTTTTACGGCCCAGCGTACCTGGTTTTCAAACCGCCACCCTGGGGCGGCGGATCCCATAGGAATCAATGGGAGTCTGACCATAGCGAAAGTACAAGTTCGCTGCTGCTATGGGAGCTGTCTACACCTAACACCCTAACATGTACCCCGAGTCTAAACACCACTAATCTGTCCCCCCTACACCGCAGCAACTAAATAAAGTTATTACCCCCTAAACCGCCGCTCCCGGAGCGCACCGCAACTAAATAAAGTGTTTAACCCCTAAACCGCCTCTCCCGGAGCCCACCGCAAGCTACTCTATACATATTAACCCCTAAACCGCCGCTCCCGGAGCCCACCGCAACTATAATAAATGTCTTAACCCCTAAACCGCTGCTCCCGGAGCTCACCGCCACCTACATTATACCTAGTAACCCCTATCCTGCCCCCCCTATACCGCCCTCTATAATAAAGTTATTAACCCCTATCCTGCTGATCCCGCACCTCGCCGCAAATAAATAAATAGTTTAACCCCTAAACCACCGCTCCCTCAACCCGCCGCAACCTATATTAAATTTATTAACCCCTATCCTGCCCCCCCTACACCGTCGCCACCTATAATAAATTTATTAACCCCTATCCTGCCCCCCACTACACCGCCGCCACCTATAATAAATTTATTAACCCCTATCCTGCCCCCCACTACACCGCCGCCACTGTAATAAAATTATTAACCCCTAAACCTAAGTCTAACACTAACCCTAACACCCCCCTAACTTAAATATTAATTAAATAAATCTAAATAATATTTCTATTATCAACTAAGTTAATCCTATTTAAAACTAAATACTTACCTGTAAAATAAACCCTAATATAGCTACAATTGGCTGATCGGAACAGCCAATAGAATGCGAGCTCAATCTGATTGGCTGATTGGATCAGCCAATCGGATTGAACTTGAATCTGATTGGCTGATTCAATCAGCCAATCAGATTTTTCCTACCTTAATTCCGATTGGCTGATAGAATCCAATCAGCCAATTGGAATTGAAGGGACGCCATCTTGGATGACGTCCCTTAAAGGAACCTTTATTCGTCGGTAGTCCGTCGGTAAAGAAGGATGTTCCGCGTCGGCGGGATGAAGATTGAAGACCTGGCTTGGAAGATGACATCGCCCGGATAGAAGACTTCTTCAGCGCCTCTTGGAAGATGACATCGCCCGGATCGAAGACTTCTTCAGCGCCGCTTGGAGGATCACTTCATCGGATGGAAGATTTCTTCAGCGCCGCTTGAAGGATAACTTCTTCCGCTTCGGATGTCCACTTCGGTTCCATCGCTGCTCGGCTGAGTGAAGACGACTCAAGGTAGGATGATCTTCAGGGGATTAGTGTTAGGTTATTTTAAGGGGGGTTTGGGTTAGATTAGGGGTATGTGGGTGGTGGGTTTTAATGTTGGGGGGGGGTTGTATTTTTCTTTTACAGGCAAAAGAGCTGAATTCTTTGGGGCATGCCCCACAAATGGCCCTTTTAAGGGCTGGTAAGGTAAAAGAGCTTTGAACCTTTTTTAATTTAGAATAGGGTAGGGCATTTTTTATTTTGGGGGGTTTGTTATTTTATTAGGGGGCTTAAGTAGCTTAAAATTGTTGTAATATTTTTAACATGTTTGTAACTTATATTTTTTATTTTTTGTAACTTAGCTTTTTTTATTTTTTGTAGTTAGTTTATGTAATTGTATTTAATTGTAGTTATTTGTAGTTAATTTATTTAATTAATGTAATGATAGTGTAGTGTTAGGTTTAATTGTAACTTAGGTTAGGATTTATTTTACAGGTAATTTTGTATTTCTTTTAGCTAGGTAGTTATTAAATAGTTAATAACTATTTAATAACTATTCTAACTAGCTAAAATAAATACAAAGTTACCCGTAAAATAAATATAAATCCTAAGATAGCTACAATATAATTATTAATTACATTGTAGCTATCTTAGGGTTTATTTTACAGGTAAGTATTTAGTTTTAAATAGGAATAATTTATTAAAGTATAGTGTAGTGTTAGGTGTAATTGTAACTTAGGTTAGTTTTTATTTTACAGGTAAATTTCTCTTTATTTTAGCTAGGTAAGCTATTAAATAGTTAATAACTATTTAATAGCTATTGTACCTAGTTAAAATAAATTGAAAGTTACCTGTAAAATAAAAATAAATCCTAAGATAGCTACAATATAATTATTATTTATATTGTAGCTATATTAGGGTTTGTTTTACAGGTAAGTATTTAGTTTTAAATAGGATTAACTTAGTTAATAAGAGAAATATTATTTAGATTTATTTAATTAATATTTAAGTTAGGGGGGTGTTAGGGTTAGTGTTAGACTTAGGTTTAGGGGTTAATAATTTTATTACAGTGGCGGCGGTGTAGTGGGGGGCAGGATAGGGGTTAAATTTAATATAGGTTGCGGCGGGTTCAGGGAGCGGCGGTTTAGGGGTTAAACTATTTATTTATTTGCGGCGAGGTGCGGGATCAGCAGGATAGGGGTTAATAACTTTATTATAGAGGGCGGCGGTATAGGGGGGGCAGGATAGGGGTTACTAGGTATAATGTAGGTGGCGGTGGGCTCCGGGAGCGGCGGTTTAGGGGTTAAGACTTTTATTATAGTTGCGGTGGGCTCCGGGAGCGGCGGTTTAGGGGTTAAGACATTTATTATAGTTGCGGCAGGGTCTAGGAGCGGCGGTTTAGGGGTTAGTAACTTTATTGAGTTGCGGGGGGCTCCAGGGGCGCCGGTATAGGGGGTAGAACAGTGCAGTTTAGTGTGAGTGCTTAGTGACAGGCTAGCAATAAAGCAGGGAAAAAGCAGAAGAGCAGCGAGATCGGATGAGTGATAACTCTCACAGTCCGCTGCTCATCACCCCGCGGCTTTTTGACAGCTTTATTTGATAACTTAGGCGTATTTTTTCAGGTCCGCGGCGGCGAAGGTAGGCGAACTTAGGCGGGCGTATTGGGCCGGCGAAGGCAGAAAAGTTGACACGATGATAACTACCCCCCTCTGTATCATTTAAAAAATACCTTTTATTGTTTGTAATGTTTTTACAATTTTCAATAAAGCACTTTTAAAAAGTTAAAAAAAAAAAAAAAAAAAAAATTACCAATGTGCTTCATACAGACTAACAACACTATTGTTGGTGCTTTATAAATACAATATAATAATAAAGTGGTTATAATCATTGTAATGTTTTTTTGCCGTTATCATAAAATTTGCAGGTTGCATAATAATTGGATTCACGGATTACGTATTTAAAGGAATATAATATAGTCTGTTTAATTGTTGTAATAAAAAAAACAATAAACAATGGGTTATTCTTAATAGAAATCATTGCAATATGTATTATTCAATGATTTTACCTTTTATTTGTTTTTTTAAACTTTATTTGTTCAATATCCACTATTTCCTGTCACATCCTTAAAAGGGGCTGGGGTCTCTACAGGAAGTCATATTTAACTTGATTTAATAATTAGTTTAGAGTAACATGGTTTATTATTCAATAAATACTAGAAAAAGTCAGTGTTGCCCATGCTCAGAAGAGGACAGAATGCAACTTAAGTTACCACATTTCCCTGAGGGCAGAGGCTACAGTGAGAATCAATTTGCCAATGATGAATTTAGTATAACATTCCAATGATCTTTTCAAATGGTCACATTTCAGATGTGTAGAGTGTTCTGCCCTTTTAGTGGACTTTATAGACAATTCCCCTGGTTAGTTAGCAGAGAATGCACATATTCATTTTTTTACAATCACATAATATACTGTATATATTTCAGTAATATATCACACACCTCTCTTAATATTGTATTATGTAACTCCTCTTTACACATATTCACATTCATCCAATCATTTTTTTTCATACAATTGTAGTTACACATAATTATCACCATGTTTTGTTTTTCAAATTTTTGGACACATTTTTGAAATTATTACCATCACTATATATATTTTCTAATTTGTAGTTTGAAGATCCAATGAGAGTCCTGGAGAGGTAAACATCTATTCCTGCAGGTGGGGTCAAGTACATTATTAGTACATATTAGTACTATTAAGACTTAAGATTTGATGATATTTAAGACTTTCCATTTATAACTTTCTTTTTTTGCAAGCAGGAGGAATTTTTATTACGTTCCTCATCTTGAGGCATTGAGTAGTGGAGTGTCATCCATTTGTCAAATCATTATTTCAATAGCAATATTGATCTTTTAAGAGAAATATGTATTATTATTACAATGTCAATGACGACTTCCCACATAAATCTTTCAAACATTTGCCTTACTAATACATCCCACACTTTCTAATACTAAAAGGTGGAACATTCATATATATTAATATGGTTATTAACCTCTTTACAGAAGTATATAAGTCTGGCACATTTTTTGCAGCAAGTAGTTGGAGCTTTATTGTGTTCCCCATACTTCTGTGCACGGTGATATATTACTTTTCTTTCCCTTAGTTTGATATTTAAAAATAATGATGGGGGTGTGGTCAACAGCTGTGAGAGTAAGACGTGTTTTGAGAGAGCTCCGGCTAGATAGAGCACCAATCTGCATTAATTGTTTACACAAAACATAATTCTTGACCCTTGGGATCCTACAAGGTGTTAAGACTCTTTTCAAGAAGTTAAGCAGACACTTGTAAGGAAAGAAACCAGCTAGTTGGTAATTATACCATCCTCGGGAAATGAAGCCCAGATCTCAGGCACAACAAATTGTGCATCAAAGTCACCAAGTGATCAGTGCCACCATAATACCCAGCATCACAAGCTGGTAAGGCCAAAATACACAATAAGTGTTTTCTTTTTAAATTTGTAAGGGGCCAATTCATTTTGGGACTCAGTTTGAAAGCTGTCGATCATTTCAAAAGTGATATTGAATAATTAAAGCAGGAATTTTCGCTTAATACTTCACTTAATTTTCTGGCGGGAAAAGACGTCATTTTGAGTAACGGACATACATTATAAAAACCGCTACGCTAGCAGGATACCATAGTACCTGAATCAGATTCATTTTGACAATAAAAATACAACCTTATCATATATGGTGCTCAGATTAACAAGTAAGCCACATATGTAAGGCTGCATTTATAGAGCACTCAAGTTTCTTTTTAGAGCCCTATCGGAAATACCACCTTTCCTTTCTTAGCCTGCATAGGAAGCCCTAGTAGCTTTTTTTGGGAGCTGTCTGAGGAAGTCAAATTGAGGGTCTATTGTCGTCAGACGAAGCAACTGAGCAATAAATATAAGGAGACTTCTTGTCTTTTTCACTATATCCATGCACCCACCAGTGACATAATGGATAACTATTAAGCTTAGAAGCATGGGAATTGGCAGTTCATAAATCTACCTATAGCCTCATGATGAGAATGCATAAAACAGCATAACATGCCATTCACTATCTAATAATACAGATCTAAGACCCTAGCTCCTGAGACCAACTAACAAGCTTTGTCAGCTTTTTACTTCTATATCAATACTATAACTAATTCAACATCAAAGCTGTTAAGATGAAGAACAAAACACAAACAGTTAAAGAATCCCTTAATAAATCGCAACTAAATCATAAACAACAAGAAAAAGGCACTACATCACCTAACAACACTATGAATACAAGTATTACAGAAACAGCTACACCAAGCATCACAGATAATCAAAATAAATAACTTTTGTCCCAGGTTATTCATTTTGAAGAAGAATAAGAATTGAAAACTGCACTGTCCGACATAAGACAAGACATTAGAGATATCGGCAGCCACACTACAGAACTCGAAGAAGAAACTGACAATATCGCAGAAGAAAATCCCCAGATTCAAAACTCTTTATTAGAACATGAAGAATACATCGTGAAGCTCGAAGAGCATATTGAAGGTTTGGAAAATAGATCTTGTAGATCTAATATTTATATTAGAAATTTACTGGAATCTTATAAAAATTTACAAGAGACTTTGTCAAACCTTTTTCACCAACTTGTTCCAGAGATAGAACTGGACATGTTCCTGATGGACAGAGTACACAGAACCCTAACTAAACCCCAACAATCATCAACAAGAGACATCATTCTTAAACTCCATTATTTTCACATAAAAGAGCTTATTCTTAAAGCGGCCAGGTCACAACAAAGCATTGAATTCGAAGGTCACGCTATACAAATATTTGCAGATATTGCCCCCATCACGTTGAGGAAACGCAGAGAGTTCAAGCCAATAACAGTAGCCATCACAAAAGCGCAGATCAAATACACATGGAACCTTCCTTTTAAACTTGTATTCTCACATCTGAATATCACCTATACCCGCTCAACTTTAGCAGAAGGACTCACCACTCGACAACGTCTACAGATCCAATTTGAATCTCCTACCACTCCACGAACACTAGTTCCCAAAAACTAAGTCAATTCTGAATGTTACTAAGGACCCTGATCTACCATGTGAAGAGGAAATCCCTCCAACTTATAATAATAGATAATAGATAGATAATAGATAATAAAAGAATAATAGAGATTATTTGGATGAGTATTTTTTTCTCTCTCACTCATACAAAGTTTTGGAAGATAGTCATTCTAATGACCCCGTCTTTACTGGTTAATAATTGTTTAATTATGTTCATAGTTCCTTTTTATATGTTATAATAGGTTAAGGACGAAATGTTATGTTAACTGTTCTCATATACTTTAATGTATTTTCACTTATCTCAGGAGCTAACATTCCCTCCCCCCTCCCTTCTCTTTTTCCCTTTATACATATTAGACTAAGCTTCCCATTCTCCAAGCATCCTACCCCTCCATATCCTCTTTCTATTCCTCCCCCTTAATCCCCCCATCATTCCTCTCCCTTCCCTCTCCCTATTCCTTAAATATTTAAATGTGAATGGAATGTATTCATTCTTAAATTTTACTCTAGAGCTATATGAAAGTGTATCTATTTTTTATTGTCTACGCATATTTAATTCAGATATGTGTCATGTCACAGTTGTCTTACTTACCATTGCACTACTGCATTACAAGTGTTATTCCTCATAGCATTGCTGTTGTATTTAATGTACCATTTTTGCTACATATTTTGATATCTACTGGAAACTCTATCTTAGTCAGTTATCTTTTAAGCAAAGCAGTGTCACACTTTGGGTTCCCGTAATCCATATACCATTTATCTTCCTTAATCTACATCAAATAAGGTAGCCCAGAAAACTTTAAGCTTCCCTCTCACATTACAGTATATGAGCATTCTCATGATAGTCTCTCTATTACATTTCTATAATGTCAATTCTGATCTCAAGAGAAAAAAAGGTAATTTCAACATATAAAACCCTAAAAGCTCATATAGTACTGTTACAGGAAATCCACTTTACTAAAGAGTACACACCAAAATATTGGGATAAAATATACCCGACTCAATACCATGCAGTCAGTGAGAAAACAAAATGTGGGGTTACAGATCTCCTACACTCTTCACTAAATTTCAAAGAAGAAGAAATAATCAGGGACAAAGAGGGTAGATTCTTATTGGTTAGAGGTTTAATACAGAACACTCCATTACTAATTGTAAATGTTTATGCCCCCCAACGAACAGCAAGCAACTTTTTTTTATCAACTTACCCAATGGAAAAGGTTTAACACTATCATTGGGGGAGATTTTAATCTTGCACTAGATCACAATAGTGGAAGTCACCATGTCTGGATTTCTAAATCCTAACAGAACCAAATCATGGTCACTTAATACTAGCCTATTACAAGACACCATTGTATTGCAAAAGCTCCACCAACTATTGATTTTAATCTTGCACTAGATCACAATAGTGGAAGTCACCATGTCTGGATTTCTAAATCCTAACAGAACCAAATCATGGTCACTTAATACTAGCCTATTACAAGACACCATTGTATTGCAAAAGCTCCACCAACTATTGACAGAGTTTATAAATATTAATACTGGTAGCACATCTAACCCAATTTATATATGGGGAGCATTAAAAGTGTTTGTCAGAGGTTTCCTGATAGCAGAATCAGGTAAGCAGAATAAACAAAATAAAATCAAACTAACACAATTACAATTGGAAGCGGCGACATAAAGATCCCAATTATCCTGCAATACTAACAAGAAACTCACAAAAAAACTAAGAAATATAAATGACGAGATAGGGCAATTACTAAACAAGGAGGCAGCCAGATCTATCAGAGTTATAGATACCCACTATTACATTTACGGAAATAAACCCAATAAAATGCTAGCTAACAAACTCAAAGAAATTACTAGACAGACCACGGTCCCACAACTCCAACTACCAGATAATATTAGCACAAATGACCCTCTATGCATTGCAAATATTTTTGCAGATTTCTATAACAGCTTATATAATCTCCCTTCTCACAAAAGAGGAATAGATAGAACTGAAGACTTAAATAACTTTTTAGAGCTTAATACATTACCAAAAATATCAGAAGAAGAGCTTGAAACTCTAAACGCACCTATATCCCAGGAGGAAATAAAAATGACCATAAAAACTATGAAAAGTTCTAAGGCACCGGGTCCAGATGGATACTCTGGTATCTTTTATAAATCCTTACGGGACATCTTAGTCCCACAACTCTCTCTAGTATTTAACTCTATCTTACAAGGCAAAGAAATACCCAAAGAAATGCTTATGGCAAGAATTGTGGTCATACCAAAACCTGGAAAAAAACAACAGCATTGTCAAAATTATAGACCCATTTCATTAATCAATCAGGATGTAAAAATATTGACTAAAATTTTGGACAACCGACTCAACCCTATTCTTAAAAATCTTAAACACCCAGATCAAGTGGTTTTATAAAAAATAGAGAAGCCCCTGATAATACACGTAGAGTTATTGACCTGATTAATTTGGCAACTATCGGAGAAATGCCTTCTCTGTTCCTTTCTCTGGATGCAGAGAAGGCGTTAGACCGAGTTGATTGGGACTATATGTTTGCTGTATTAAAAAAAAAAACAACTGCATAACGGGCGCTTTTTATCATGCTCTTACAGCTTTATACTCATCCCCCTCGGCATTTATTAAACTTTCTGGATATCAGTCTAAACCCATCTACATAAAAAATGGCACGCGACAGGGGTGTCCATTATCACGGTTATTATTTGCTCTGTGTTTTGAGCCACTAGCAGTTAAAATTAGAGAGGAACCTGATATCTCCAGACTTAGGGCAGGCACTAAAGAATATATTCGTGGACGATATAATACTTTCATTAACCAAACCACTTTTATCCCTTTCTCCCCTATATTCTCTAATTCACCATTTTGGCCGTCTATCCGGCTACAAAATAAAAGAAGTTAAATGTGAGGAGCTAAGTATTAAATTACCCCAACATACAAAAAAACTACTTGAACTAAATTTCTCATTTAAATAAGCTCAAAAAAGCTTAAATATCTAAGGATATACAGTACCTCCCAGTTAATATCTATACATTATATCAAGTTCATTACCTCCCTATCGGCTAGATTACGAGTTTTGCGTTAAGCTGAAAAAGAAGCGTTAACAGGTCCTAACGCTGCTTTTTCACTACTGCTGTTATTACAAGTCTTGCAGGTTTAGGGGCACTGCACACTTCTTTGGCCTTACCGCAAACCGACTTACGTAAACTTTGTGAAACCTTTTTTCTATGGGACTTCCATAGGGCTGGTATTCCTAGTCTGTCCTGGGAGGCCAAAAAGTGAGTGGTACACCCTCTACCTCCAAGATTCCTAACGCATTCTAAAGTCAGTAGTTATGAGTTTTACACTACAACGCTGTAGCATAAAACTCATAACTAAAGTGCTAAAAAGTACACTAACACCCATAAACTACCTATTAACCCCTAAACCAAGGCCCTCCCACATCGCAAACACTATAATAAAAATTTTAACCCCTAATCTGCCGCTCCGGACATCGCCCGCCGCCACTAGAATAAACATATTAACCCCTAAACCGCCGCACTCCCACCTCGCAAACACTAGTTAAATATTATTAACCCCTAATCTGCCGCCCCTAACATCGCCGCCACCTACATTATACTTATTAACCCCTAATCTGCTGCCCGCAACAACACCGCCACCTACATTATATTTATTAACCCCTAATCTGCCACCCCCAATGTCGCAGCAACCTACCTACACTTATTAACACCTAATCTGCCGCCCCAATGTCGCCACCACTATATTAAATGTATTAACCCCTAAATCTAAGTCTAACCCTAACCCTAACACCCCCTAACTTAAATATAATTTAAATAAATCTAAATAAAATTACTATCATTACCTAAATTATTCCTATTTAAAACTAAATACCTATAAAATAAACCCTAAGCTAGCTACAATATAACTAATAGTTACATTGTATCTAGCTTAGGGTTTATTTTTATTTTACAGGCAAGTTTGTATTTATTTTAACTAGGTAGAATAGTTATTAAATAGTTATTAACTATTTAATAACTACCTAGCTAAAATAAATACAAATTGACCTGTAAAATAAAACCTAACCTAAGTTACAATAACACCTAACACTACACTACAATTAAATAAATTAACTAAATTAAATACAATTAAATAAATTAAATTAAATTAGCTAAATCACAAAAAAACACTAAATTACAGAAAATAAAAAACAAATTACAAGATCTTTAAACTAATTACACCTAATCTAATAGCCCTATCAAAATAAAAAAAGCCCCCCCAAAATAAAAAAAAAACCCTAGCCTAAACTAAACTTCCAATAGCCCTTAAAAGGGCCTTTTGCGGGGCATTGCCCCAAAGAAATCAGCTCTTTTACAAACAACCCCCCCAACAATAAAACCCACCACCCACACAACCAACCCCCCAAATAAAACCCTAACTAAAAAAACTAAGCTCCCCATTGCCCTGAAAAGGGCATTTGGATGGGCATTGCCCTTAAAAAGGCATTTAGCTCTATTGCAGGCCCAAAGCCCTAACCTAAAAAATAAACCCACCCAATACACCCTTAAAAAAATCCTAACACTAACCCCCGAAGATTCACTTACCGGGAGAAGTCTTCATCCAAGCGGCAAGATGTCCCCAAGACGGACAGAAGTGGTGCTCCAGACGGGCAGAAGTCTTCATCCAGACGGCATCTTCTATCTTCATCCTTCTGACGCAGAGCATCTCCATCTTCAAGACATCCATGTGATATACCTTTAAATTTGCACATCACAAGTACTTCCTTCCTATTTAAGGAAACATTCTAGCCTCATTCTGGGCCTGAAAATTGAAGTTGTTCCTTCACAGTTCACTTTGTCTCCTGTGAAATAACTTTGCTCTTAGACTTTACTAAGTCTTTCAGGTCTTTAAGCTAATTCCTTACTATATGCGCTGCATATTCTGTTGCTACCTTTACTCCCTACCGGAACCAGCCTGCCAGATTACTACGCTTACCGGAACTTCATACTACAGACGCCGAAGTCGCGCTCACACTGAGCGCTTACCGGAGCTCAATCTGCCTGCCTGTCAGCTCCTTCTAGCTCTCTCATACCCACGCTGCCTCAACCTCCCTGGTTACAAGCTAAGTACCGCTCTCCACGCACTAATACTTACCTTGTTATTTTTGTATCAATCCTATATACGATTGCCTTTTTTGTATATTAACCTGTCATCTGGAAAAGTACTTTTGATACGTATTTGGGATATATGAGAGTGTGTTTGGACTGTACATATTTTATTGAGTGCTTGTGTGAGTGCGTGAAAACCTTGCTTATACATAAAAGCAACAACTTTACCCTGGATAATATTGAACTGCCATTTGAGTGATTTAAACCATTTATTACTCTCATTTTCTCTGTGGTTCTCCTTGTTATATCATTATTATATCAGTGCCTATCCACATTTCCTTATGTGTTATTGCAAGATATAATTTCATGTATATTAAATCAATTACTAAACTAAAGCCTCACCTTATATAACAAGTTGAACAAGTGATTTCTTCTTGCTTATTATAAGAAAAGAGCAACAAAACCTTTATTTTTGTCATAGATTTGTATTCACCATTTAAAGTGATTGTGAATATCACAATCCTGCGCGGAGCATCCTCTTCAAACGACGGCTTCTTTGGAATGAATATCACTTTAAGTGACGTCATCCAAGATGGCATCCCTTAGATTCCGATTAGCTGATAGAATTCTATCAGCCAATCAGAATTAAGGTAGAAAAAATCCTATTGGCTGATGCAATCAGCCAATAGGATTGAGCTGGCATTCTATTGACTGTTCCAATCAGCCAATAGAATGCGAGCTCAATACTATTGGCTGATTGCATCAGCCAATAGGATTTTTTCTACCTTAATTCCGATTGGCTGATAGAATTCTATCAGCCAATCGGAATCTAAGGGACGCCATCTTGGATGACGTCACTTAAAGTGATATTCATTCCGAAGAAGACGTCGTTTGAAGAGGATGCTCTGCGCCGGATGTCTTGAAGATGGAGCCCTCCGCGTCAGAAGGATGAAGATAGAAGATGCCGCCTGGATGAAGACTTTGGTTTTTTTTTTCTGTAATTTAGTGTTTTGTTTTTTTGTGATTTAGCTAATTTGATTTAATTTAATTTATTTAATTGTATTTAATGTAGGTAATTTATTTAATTGTAGTGTAGTGTTAGGTGTTATTGTAACTTAGGTTAGGTTTTATTTTACAGGTCAATTTGTCTTTATTTTAGCTAGGTAGTTAATAAATAGTTAATAACTATTTAGTAACTATTCTACCTAGTTAAAATAAATAAAAACTTGCCTGTAAAATAAAAATAAACTCTAAGATAGCTACAATGTAACTATTAGTTATATTGTATCTAGCTTAGGGTTTATTTTATAGGTAAGTATTTAGTTTTAAATAGGAATAATTTAGTTAATGATAGTGATTTTATTTAGATTTATTTAAATTATATTTAAGTTAGGGGGTGTTAGGGTTAGGTTTAGGGGTTAATACATTTAATATAGTGGCGGCGACGTTGGGGCGGCAGATTAGGGGTTAATAAGTGTAGGTAGGTTGCGGCGACATTGGGGGCGGCAGATTAGGGGTTAATAAATATAATGTAGGTTTCAGCGATGTTGGGGGCAGCAGATTAGGGGTTAATAAGTATAATGTAGGTGGCGGCGATGTCCGGAGCAGCAGATTAGGGGTTAATAAGAATAATGTAGGTGTCGGCGATGTCGGGGGCGGCAGATTAGGGGTTAACAAGTGTAAGATTAGGGGTGTTTAGACTCGGGGTTCATGTTAGGGTGTTAGGTGTAAACATAACTTTTATTTCCCCATAGGAATCAATGGGGCTGCGTTACTGAGATTTACACTGCTTTTTTGCAGGTGTTAGACTTTTTCTTAGCCGGCTCTCCCCATTGATGTCTATGGGGAAATCGTGCACAAGGACGTACGACCAGCTCACCGCTGACTTAACCAGCGCTGGTATTGGAGTGCGGTATGGAGCTCAATTTTGCTCTACGCTCACTACTTGCCTTTTAACGCCGGGTTTGTAAAAACCTGTAATACCAGCGCTGCAGGTAAGTGAGTGGTGAGAAAAAACTGCTTGTTAGCACCGCACAGCTCCTAACGCAAAACTCGTAATCTCGCCGTATGTTTGCACACATTAGAAATGTAATCACGAAATGGCTAAAACTTAAATTATCCTGCTATGGCCGAATAGTCTCAACTAAGATGACTTTGTTACCAAAATTGCTCTATTTGTTCAGGTCATTGCCGTTTTTAATTCCAATATCGGAGCTAAATGCTATTCAGAATGATTTATTGTGATTTATCTGCCAGGGAATAAAAGCTAGGATTAATAAGAAAATGATGTGCACACATAAAAGAGATGGAGGGGTGGGACTACCACATTTGGTGTTAATTTAGATCTATCTTGAACTAGAGGAAATTTTGTAGTTTGTGTCAGTACTTTTCTAATATACGTAAATATTTGTTTGTAGCTCTTAGATTATATTAACCCAGATAATACATTTGTGGCAATTAGTGGGTTATATAACGTAGAGCGTTATACTCAGTGAAGTAAATCTGCAGGTATATGAGCAAAAGTATATATAAAGCTCAATAATAGCTGCAGAGTAAAAAGAGTCTTAAGGTTTGTTGAAAAGATACTAAGATATAGTTTGCAATAGAAGTCACATAAGTGTAATAGGCTGGTTATGTTAAGTTTTATGGTACATAGGCAGTCCAATCACCTTTTGAGGAATAAATTGCAGAGTTGTAATTACAAATGCATTTTTACAGTATTACCAGGTAAGTTATTAGTGTTATAATACTTGCGGTCTGATGCGGTGAGTTAGACTGAGATTTGGGCAGCTGTTACCAAGAGCCGATGTTGTCCAAGCTGAGTGATGTTATGCAGGAAACAAACTTGGCGTTCAGCGTTACCGGAACAAAGGTTTGATGAGAGGTCATGTGATGAGCCGTTTAGGCAATGAGTTCTACAGCTGAGCAGCGAATCCGAATGAGAAACAGTGTCCTTATGAATGCAATAAATATTCTGTCTCTGCAAACAAATATAGCCTAGAAGGTAAATAAGATACCAGGCGTATAATGGAAATACTTCACTATAATAATGAAGTCTAAGTTGAGCAGGTCCTAATAAACAAAGTGAGTTTCAAGAGAAAACACAGAGCAAGATTTGAAGGTTTACTTCCTTCAATATTCAGGCAATGTTAGAAAAGGGGATGCGGCAATAAATACTGTGAGACAGGTAGTGGGAGGAGAGTTCTCTGAAGGTGTGCAAGACTTAAAGGTATATTACATATCCCCCTCCTCAAGGGATCACCTCTGGGGATCCAGGTTTTGATGGATAGCGACAATGGAAAGCTTCAACCAATTGGGGAGCATGGATGTCGGAGTGCTGTTGCCAGGAATTCTCCTCTGGATCATAACCCTTCCATTTAATGAAGTATTCAAGTTTACAGTGTTTAATTCTGGAATCAAGAATTTGTTCCACCTTGAATTCTTCCTGACCATCAAAGAGAATCGAAGGTGGTGGTATCTGTTGTTAGTTGTGAGGATTAGATTTATAGGGTTTCAACAGAGAGACATGAAATGAGGGATGTATTCTATAAGATTCAGGTAGGTCCAAGATCACAGCACAAGGGTTTATAATCTTTTTGATGGGAAATGGTCCAATATATTGGTTGGCCAATTTCCTACTAGGTAGTGAGAGTTTGAGATATTTGATCGATAGCCAAACTAAATCACCAGCCTTGAAGTACGGATTTGGTCTATATCTCAGGTCATAGTGCTTTTGTCGCTCGTTTGCCTCTGTTAGGTGTGTTTTGATGATATCCATCCTATTTTGTAAAGACATTGAGAAGTCTGTAGCAGCAGGGGAGTTAACTGAAGTATTTGAAATCATTAATGTAGATGGATGATATCCATAAGTAGCAAAAAATGGAGACATTTTTGATGATGAAGAGATGGAGTTGTTATATGAGAATTCTGCCATTGGTAAATATGAGGCCCAATCATCTTGAAGATGTGATACATAGCATCTTAAATATTGTTGCAATGTTTGGTTTAATCTTTCTGTTAAACCATTTGTTTGTGGGTGGTATGAAGTAGAGTATCTTGTGTCTATCTTTAATATTTTACAAAGAGCTCTCCGAAAAGCTGAGGTGAACTGTGTGCCCCGATCTGTGATTATAATTTTGGGTAAACCATGCAGTCTTACTATGGAGTTAAGGAATACTTCTGCTGTTGTCTTGGCAGTGGGTAACCCTATGAGTGGTGTAAAATGCGCTAACTTGGTTAAATGGTCTATTACTACAAGGATTGTGTTAAATTTTGGGATATAGGAAGCTCAACTATAAAATCCATTGAAATCATAGACCATGGTACATCAGGAATTGACATGGATGTTAAGTATCCCATAGGTTTTTTTGTGGACGAGTTTATTTCTTGCACAGGTATTACAAGTAGTTACATAAGTTTTAATATTTTGATCCATTTGGGGCCACCAAAATTGTCTTTTGGTAAGATCTGTGGTTTTTGTACACCTAAATGTCCAGATAATACATTGTCATGGTAGTGGTTTAATAAAAAATCTCAAAGTTTCTGAAGAACATACAAATTCTTTGAGTGGTAATATAAACCAGATTTTAAATATTTAACACAGTCTATGGGTGGTATGTCACCACTAGATAATGCCTCAAGAATCTCTTTTTCAAAAGTTGTTATAGATCCCAAGAATTTCTCTGGTGGGATTATTATACTTAGCAGGTCTTTATCAGGAGAATGGTCTTGTACCCTAGATAAAGCATCTGCTTTAGTGTTATTAGATACAGGTTTGTAAGTAATTCGAAAATCAAATCTGTCGAGAAATAGAGCCCACCTTACTTGTCTAGAAGACAATGTTTTGCTCTTTTTTTAAGTATTCTAGGTTCTTGTGATCTGTGTATACGAGGAATGGAACTGTGGATCCTTCTAATATGTGTCTCCAGTTTTCTAAGGAATTTTTTATAGCCAATCTCCAATACTGTAGTTACATTCAGCTTGAAGTAGGGTTCTAGAGAAGAAACCTATAGGATGTAACTTAGAAATGAGTTCATCACGTTGGGATAGTACTGCTCCTATACCTGTATTTGAAGCATCCACTTCCAGAATAAATTGAAGCTTATGATTTGGCATTTTAAATACGGGAGCAGAAATGAAGTCTTTTTTAAGGAGTGTGAAAGCTTCATGTGCTTCAGGTGTCCAAAAGAATCTTTGGTTCTTCTTGGTTAACTGTGTAAGAGGTCTGACTTTAGAAGAAAGTTTTCTGATGAACTTCCTATAAAAATTAGGAAATCCCAAGAATCTCTGGAGGGATTTTATTGAGGTGGGTTGAGGCAAATTAGAAATTGCTGAGACCTTATCAGGATCCATTTGGATGTTGTTTGGGGATATGATATAACCAAGAAATTTAATCTTGTTTACATGAAACTGACATTTCTCTAATTTTGCGAATAATCTATGTTCACGTAACCTAGTGAGTACCCATCTCACGTGTATTTTATGTTCTTGTAGATCTTTAGAGTATATGAGTATATCATCAAGATATATTATCACACAAATATCGGTTAAATCTCTGAAAATTTAATTAATGAAATTCTGAAAAGTTGCAGGGGCATTACACAGCCCAAATGGCATGACTTGATATTGATATAAACCATATCTAGACCTAAACGCAGTCTTCCACTCATCACTCATTTTCTAATTCGAAGGAGGTTGTAAGCGCCTTTCATCTCTTCTATCTAGTTTAGTATATATTGTGGCGTTAGATAAACGTTCAAGCAGTTCAGGGATGAGTGGTAGAGGGTATCTGTTCTTGATAGTGACTGCGTTCAGGGCTCTATGATCTATTATGGGTCTCAATGTAGCATCTTTGTTTCTAACAAAAAATATGCCTGCAGCTGCTGGAGAAGTAGAATGAGTGATAAACTTTTTCTTTAAATTTTCATCAAGGTACTCACGTAGGTGAGCTAATTCTTTTTCAGATAAGGGGTAAATCTTTCCATGTGGAATTTCTGACCCTGGTATAATATCTATGGGGCAGTCAAAAACTCTATGAGGAGGTAAACTTTCAGCCTCTTTTAAGTCAAATACATCTGCCAAATCCTGATATACCTCTGGCACCACTTTCTCAAGATTGGAAATTGTGGTGTGCGTAAAACAAGTATTGAGACAGTAGTCTGAAGTAAATTTTACATAATTTTTAGTCCAATCTATGGTAGGGTTATATTTAAACAACCATGGTATTCCTAGTATAATTTTATGTGTAGACATAGGTATAATGTCAAATGTTAAATATTCAGTGTGAGCATTTTCTATTGTAAGTAGTAAAGGTATTGTGTGATGGGTAATTGGTCCTTTCTGTATGAAAGATCCATCAATCAGCTTGACAAATATGGGAGTTTGCTTACATACTGTAGGTATTTTATGTTTTTCAACATACTTAGCATCAATAAAAAAAAACACAAGCCCCCAAGTCTATAATTGCCTCAGTCTGAATGTGATGTTGGTCCCACTGTAAATAAAAATATATAGTGAGTAGGAGTGGAAGAGGAAGTGAGGATAAATTGTTTATGTATGTTTTCTTACCCTTCTTTTGCCTAGCTAATAGAGGACAGGAGGAAACAATGTGGACTTTGTTTGCACAGTATAGCCAAAGATTAGACAATTTCCTTCTAGTTTTTTCTTCCTATGTTAGGGGTCCTCTTATTGTGCCAATTTCCATTGGAGTGGGGTAAGTAGAAGTCTTTTCCTGACGTGTAGGAGCTAGGTAGGATCTCTTAAGTGAGGTATCAAAATGTTGTTTTTCTTTCTCTAAGCCTTCTATCTAGTGTAGTATTTAATTTAAATAAAGCAGATAGTGTATCAGGCATTTCAAGTCTTGACAGTTCATCCTTCAAGGATTCACTGAGACCTAAACAAAATTGATTCTTTAGCACAGAAAAAGTTAAAAAGACTTTCGACCCTAGAGCTAAATATTACCCCAAAATAGCCTCCTCTCTGGTATCCCGTTATTCTCCCAAAAACAGTTAATTAAGAAAAATATAAATGTTACCTCAAAGGTGGTAGCCTAAAAGGTGATGAGAGCGGGGCTTAAAGGTGTAAGCAGGGGTTAAGAAAGAAATATCCAGTAAAAAACGCTATCAACTGATTTACAAGTACATTTAATACATATAATAAAATATAATAAAACTAATAAAATTAATTGAGATTACAATTTTATAAAACTAAACCACAAAAAATATCTATTTTTCAGAACTTAAAATTATATCACTTGATAAAAACAACTCAAATGAGTGATGTTAACAAATAGGAGCAATGTGTCTAATAGGATACGTAGAACAATGTATCTGTTCATAGAGTAATGTATCAGTTCAATGTCCACTTTTGTTTGTATAGTGAAAATTTTGATATTCAAAAGTTGGTGTTTACAATATAATGTTCCCAAAGATTTTGAACACAGTATTGGATTTCTTTTTGATTAGTGTGCACACAAAATGATAATGTCTTAAGATTGCAATGGTCTTACTTTCTGAATACTGGGTTACCGACCTTCAGGGATTTTGTTCGTTAGCTATATACAGACCTCACATCCCTTCCGTTCTTTCATGTTCACCCTCGGTCTCCAAGGTAACCTATCAGATCGCAAGCTTCCTGAGAGCACTGAAATTTAAAAGCCGGTTATTGGAATCCGAAAACCGCTTATCGTAATTTCCTTTTCAGGCTTTACCAGATAGTAAAGGTGTTTGTAATCCAATGTTTTTTTCAAGTTTGCAGGAGTCAGATCTATGCGTTTCGGCTCGGTTAGGAGCCTTTATCAAGATGACTCCATTTTCTTTTTGCGGGCAATTTATACCCTTTAGCTCCGGGTCAATTGTTAACCCTTCATTAGGATCCAAAATGTTAAACATTGTATACAATACCACTTTGACATATTCAGACTTTTTGAAACTTCACAAGATCGTGACACAGTAGTTATATTCAAATACTATATACAAATATATGTATATATATATATATATATATATATATATATAAAAACAAATATAAAAATAATTTTTTATAATCTATAAAATATGCGATTTAAAAGAACAACATTCTATATATCTATATATTTATTCTTCTCTCGTTAGTTTTGAAATTTCAAAATTAAAAATACTAGTTATTTAAAATATTGCTTAAAAATACTAGAGTTAGATAAACGGATTTAGCTCTAGTTCTGCATTTAACCCATTTGGTGTTAGGGAATTGAAATTAACTATTAGTTCTGCCTCATTATATAGGAGATCTTTATTTTTATTTTTCCCCCTGACATTAGCTACTTTTTTTAGACCCCAATAGAGAAGACCATCAGTTTTTTGGTTATGGTGATCTTTAAAATGCTTGGAAATTGATTCTTTAAACTTATCTGATTCCATAGTGAATCTGATGCCCACATTTGGAATTCTGTAATATAGTCTTCAACATTTCTTTTTACCTTGTTTTAAAGATCGTAGTTTTGTTTCAGCATTTATTTGTGTATTAGAATCCGCATACAGACTAGACATTGCTAAAAAAAAAATAATTGAGAGATTCTAATATTGGTTCATTAGACTCAAAAAACATGTTTGCCCAGGTTCTAGGCTCACCAGATAAGAATGATATAGTAGTACAGACTTTTATTTGTTCACTATGATAAGTGCGAAGTTTCATACACCTAGATTACGAGTTTTGCGTTAGAGGCTATGCGGTGCTAACGAGCAGTTTATGCTCACCGCTCACTTTCAGACAGCGCTGGTATTATGGGTTTTTACAAACCCGGCGTTAACCGCAAAAAAGTGATTGTAGAGCAAAATTTTGCTCCACATCTCACCTCAATACCAGCGCTGCTTACGTTAGCGGTGAGCTGGCTGAACGTGCTCGTGCACGATTTCCCCATAAGAATCAACGGGGAGAGCCAGCTGAAAAAAAAAATAACACTTAAACTTAACACTTAATATTAAAGTTATTAACCCCTAAATCTAAGTCTAACCCTAACACCACCTAACTTAAATATAACTTAAATAAATCTAAATAAAATTACTATTATTACCTAAATAATTCCTATTTAAAACTAATTACTTACCTATAAAATAAACCCTAAGCTAGCTACAATATAACTAATAGTTACATTGTATCTAGCTTAGGGTTTATTTTTATTTTATAGGCAAGTTTGTATTTATTTTAACTAGGTAGAATAGTTATTAAATAGTTATTAACTATTTAATAACTACCTAGTTAAAATAAAGACATATTTACCTGTAAAATAAAACCTAACCTAAGTTACAATTACACCTAACACTACACTATAATTAAATTAATTACCTAAATTAAATACAATTAAATACAAATAAGTACAAAAACAAACAAACACTAAATTACAGAAAATAATAAACAAATTACAAGATTTTTAAACTAATTACACCTAATCTAATCCACCTAACAAAATAAAATAGCCCCCCAAAAATAAAAAAGTCCTACCCTACACTAAATTACAAATAGCCCTTAAAAGGGCCTTTTGCAGGGTATTGCCCCAAAGTAATCAGCTCTTTTACCTGTAAAAAAAATTACAAATCCCCCCCAACATTAAAACCCACCATTCACACAACCAACTCTACTCTAAAACCCACCCAATACCCCCTTAAGAAAACCTAACACTAACCCCTTGAAGATCACCTTACCGGGAGAAGTCTTCACCCAACCGGGCCAAAGTCCTCAACGAAGTCAGGAGAAGTCTTCATCCAAGCCGGGGCAAAGTGATCCTCCAGACGAGCAGGTCTTCATCCAGACGCCATCTTCTATCTTTATCCATCCGGCGCGGAGCGGGTCCATCTTCAAGACATCTGGCACGGAGCATCCTCTTCCATCGAAGTCTTCTTACTAAATGACGGTCCTTTAAGTGACGTCATCCAAGATGGCGTCCCTTCAATTCCGATTGACTGATAGAATTCTATCAGCCAATCGGAATTAAGGTAGAAAAAAATCCTGTTGGCTGATGCAATCAGCCAATAGGATTGAGCTGGCATTCTATTGACTGATTGGAATAGCCAATAGAATGCCAGCTCAATCCTATTCGCTGATTGGATCAGCCAATAGGATTGAAGTTCAATCCTATTGGCTGATTGCATCAGCCAATAGGATTTTTCTACCTTAATTCCGATTGGCTGATAGAATTCTATCAGCCAATCGGAATTGAAGGGAAGCCATCTTGGATGACATCACTTAAAGGAACCGTCATTTAGTAAGAAGACTTCGATGGAAGAGGATGCTCCGCACCGGATGTCTTGAAGATGGACCCGCTCCGCGCCGGATGGATAAAGATAGAAGATGCCGTCTGAATGAAGACTTCTGCCTGGCTGGAGGACCACTTCGCCCGGCTTGGATGAAGACTTCTCCCGGCTTCGTTGAGGACTTCGGCCCAGTTGGGTGAAGACTTCTCCCAGTAAGGTGATCTTCAAGGGGTTAGTGGTAGGTTTTTTTAAGGGGGTATTGGGTGGGTTTTAGAGTAGGGTTGGTTGTGTGGGTGGTGGGTTTTAATGTTGGGGGGCTGATTTGTACTTTTTTTTACAGGTAAAAGAGCTGATTACTTTGGGGCAATGCCCAGCAAAAGGCCCTTTTAAGGGCTATTTGTAATTTAGTGTAGGGTAGGGCTTTTTTTATTTTGGGGGGGCTTTTTTATTTTGTTAGGGGGATTAGATTAGGTGTAATTAGTTTAAAAATCTTGTAATTTCTTTATTATTTTCTGAAATTTAGTGGGGGGGTTGTACTTTAGATAATTTTATTTAATTGTATTTAATTTAGGGAATTAATTTAATTATAGTGTAGTGTTAGGTGTAATTGTAACTTAGGTTAGGTTTTATTTTACAGGTAAATTTGTCTGTATTTTAACTAGGTAGTTATTAAATAGTTAATAACTATTTAATAACTATTCTACCTAGTTAAAATAAATACAAACTTGCCTGTAAAATAAAAATAAACCCTAAGAGAGCTACAATGTAACTATTAGTTATATTGTAGCTATCTTAGGGTTTATTTTATAGGTAAGTATTTAGTTTTAAATAGGAATAATTTAGTTAATGATAGTTATTTTTATTTAGATTTATTTAAATTATATTTAAGTAAGGGGGTGTTAGGGTTAGACTTAGATTTAGGGGTTAATAACTTTAATATAGTGGCGGCGACGTTGGGGGCGGCAGATTAGTGGTCAATAAATGTAGGTAGGTTGCAGCGATGTTAGGAACGGCAGATTAGAGGTTAATAAAATTGAACCAGTGTTTGCGAGGCAGGAGTGCGGTGGTTTAGGGGTTAATATATTTATTATAGTGGCGGCAATGTCCGGTTCGGCAGATTAGGGGTTAGAAATGTTATTATAGTGTTTGCAAAGTGGGAGGGCCTCGGTTTAGGGGTTAATAGGTAATTTATGGGTGTTAGTGTACTTTTTAGTACTTTAGTTAAGAGTTTTATGCTAAGGTGTTGTAGTGTAAAACTCTTAACTACTGACTTTTAAATGAGGTACCAGTCTTGACAGGAGAGGGTCTACCGTTCACTTTTTGTCAGACTCGTAATACCGGCGCTATGCAAGTCCCATTGAAAAAATAGGATACGCAATTGACGTAAGTGGATTTGCGGTATTTCCAAGTCTGGCCAAAAAAGTGAACGGTACACCTGTACCTTCAAGACTCATAATACCAGCGTGCCGAGTGTGTATAGCATATTGCAGGCGTTTTTAAAATCCCTGAATTCAGCTCTTTTACCTCTGAAAATCTCTGAAAACAATAGTGGTCTGAATGAATCGGAATGTGAAGATAAGCATCCTGTAAGTCAGGGGTGTCCAAACTTTGCTCTCCAGAGGTTTTGGAACTACATTTCCGATGATGCTCAGCCAGCATTTTATCTAGCTGAGCATCATGGGAAATGTAGTTCCAAAACCTCTGGAGAGCAAAGTTTGGACACCCCTGCTGTAAGTCTATTGTGGACATGAAATGACCTTGCTGAACAAAAGGCAGAATAGTCCTTATAGTCACCATCTTGAAAGTTGCTTAGTGCTTAGTCATAGAGTTTTCTCTGACTCAGTGATTAGCAGGCTCGTAAGTCTGTTTCAAGGAAAATTTATCTTCGGTTTGAAAAACCTATATTTCATGGTGTTCCACTCATAATTATTCTTGGCATTCTTTCAGAATTCCTAGGATTTTACAGTTTCTTCAGGATGGTTTGGATAAGGGTTTGTCTGCAAATACTTTAAAAGGACAAATTTCTACTCTTTCTGTCTTATTTAATAGAAGAATTGCTAAACTTCCTGACATTCACTGTTTTATTCAGGCTTTGATTCGTATCAAACCTGTTATTAAATCTATTTTTCCTCCTTGGAGTCTCAATATGGTTTTGAAGATTTTACAGGCTCCTCCTTTGGAGCCTATGCATTCTCTGGATATTAAATTACTTTCTTGGAAAGTGTTATTTCTTTTGGCTATCTATTCTACTAGAAGAGTTTCCGAATTGTCTGCTCTCTCTTGTGAGTCTCCTTATCTGATTTTACCATCAAGATAAAGCTGTTTTGCGGACTTCATTTAAATTTTTGCCTAAAGTTGTGAATTCTAACAACATCAATAGGGAAATTGTTGTTCCGTCTTTATGTCCTAATCCTAAGAATACTCTTGAAAGATCTTTACATTCTTAGGATGTGGTAAGGGCTTTGAAATATTATGTTGAGGCTACTAAAGATTTCAGAAAGACTTCTAGTCTATTTGTAATTTTTTTCTGGCTCCATGAAAGGTCAGAAAGCCTCTGCGATTTATTTGGCATCTTGGTTGAAACTTTTGATTCATAAAGCTTATTTGGAGACAAGGCAGTTTCCGTCTCAGAGAATTACAGCTAATTCTTCTAGATCAGTTGCCACTTCTTGGGCTTTTAAGAATGAAGCTTCAGTTAATCAAATTTGCAAAGCTGCAACTTGGTCTTCTTTGCATACTTTTACTAAATGTTACCATTTTGATGTGTTTGCTGCCTCGGAAGCAGCCTTTGGTAGAAAGGTTCTTCAGGCAGTTGTCTCAGTTTGATTCTAATGCCTTTGATTTTAGTTTTTTTTTATATTTTTTAAATAAAACAATTATTTTGGATTTAATTTCTCAGTGAATTTAGCTGTTGTTATTTTATCCCTCCCTCTCTAGTGACTCATAGATTTCCACATCTTGGGTATTATATCCCATACATCACTAGCTTATGGACTCTTACCACTTACATGAAAGAAAACATAATTTATGTAAGAACTTATTAAATAATTATGTAGGTGCTCAAACTTAATTGCTATTCTGGAGTGTCTAACCAGAGATATAGAGAGCCCAATCTAAGAAAAGATTGCCAGAGCCACGGCTTATGCCGTGAAAACAGCAATAGGTTTATTAATATACCCAGGGAAACATTCTGTTGCAAAATCCAAACATAAATGATTATATTAAATGGTACCGTTAATCAAGGGATACCATAGTATATGTGCACATATAAGATATTAACTGTTATAAAGCACAGTAAACACGTCACATTATATAAATGCAGTTCACTTATACTGATATATATATATATTTATATATATATGGTTTAAAAGAGGATGAATAAATCAGCGCTAAGTGTATAACCCTTGGCCCACGGCTCTAATTTTTTTGGAGAATAAACCTGCTGCCTAATACCTGGAATAATGATAGATAGAAGGTTCCCACCTTGGACTATCTTATTCCTAATGTGTTTGAGAAATTGGTGAGAAGATAGGTATCCAGGCGCTTGGTTTATATGACCGTATACAGATGTAATTACTTAAATGTGTATGACAGAGGATAAATGCTATATGGTTATATAGATAGCTGAATAAGTGTATACACCTCTATTAATAAATGAATAAAAAATTAATAAATAAATACAAAACAACCAGATAAATAAATAAATGAATCAAGTTGCCAATAACCAAGTGAATAAGTTGGTTCATATTCTTCTAATGGTCTTTCAGAACCTAATGAGGTCCACCACAGAAAACGGTTCATACAATGTATAGTGTAAAATTGAGCAGATTAAGTAGTCCAATAAAGTATTGGTTTTATCAATTGATACAAAAAATAAAATAAATTAATAAGATAAATTAATTTATCAAGTCCCAGGTAAGTTTAAAAAACACCTTCTTCTAAAAGGTTAATAAAATTAGATGATAAATAAGTCAATATTGATCATGCAATATCCGTATAAGATCACACACTCTTGGGTTCCCAAATAAGCTAAGTGTGCTAACTTATTCTTGTGTGATCCAAAAAAATTAGATGATGAATAAGTCAATATTGATCATGCAATATCCGTGTAAGATCACACACTCTTGGGTTCCCAAATAAGCTAAGTGTGATCCAAAAATGCAGATAGATGCCTACTTACAGCAGGTGACCTCAATCCTATGAGGTAAGTAAATGCATCCCTTACAGGAATGGATGTCCCTTGGCAATCCCAGAAACCGCTTCAATGTCTCCTCAATATGGTAGAATGGATCCCTTTTGTTGCAGATTCGGTCAGATATTCTCCTCTCAGTAGTATGATGTTTCATAAACATATAAGAAAGGGAATACAAACACAGACCAATAGTGCAACACTGTATGTACTTTAAAAGATAGTTTTATTATCTCAATGTTAAAAATGCTCACATTTATAACCCTCAATCCAATATGAGGTATCACAAAGGCAATTGATAAATGATTGTCACATCAGTAGCAGTTTTTCAAAAACATGTGTGTCAAAAACATATTCACCATACACACAGAGTGAGGAGGTAAGGTAAAAAAAGGGCGGATTTCAAAATAAGTTGAATAAAGTCTCTTGGAATAAACTCCTAACGCGTTTCAAAGGTACTTAAAAATGGGTTACCTTCTTCTTCAGAGGATTAAGTCAATCCTCTGAAGAAGAAGAAGGTAACCCATTTTTATTGAATACGAACCAACTTATTGAGCAGATTAAGTAGTCCAATAAAGTATTGGTTTTATCAATTGATACAAAAAATAAAATAAATTAATAAGATAAAATAATTTATCAAGTTCCAGGTAAGTCTAAAAAACACCTTCTTCTAAAAGGTTAATAAAATTATATGATAAATAAGTCAATATTGATCATGCAATATCCGTGTAAGATCACACACTCTTGGGTTCCCAAATAAGCTAAGTGTGCTAACTTATTCTTGTGTGATCCAAAAATGCAGATAGATGCCTACTTACAGATTAAGTCAATCCTCTGAAGAAGAAGAAGGTAACCCATTTTTAAGTACCTTTGAAACGCGTTAGGAGTTTATTCCAAGAGACTTTATTCAACTTATTTTGAAATCCGCCCTTTTTTTTACCTTACCTCCTCACTCTGTGTGTATGGTGAATATGTTTTTGACACACGTTTTTTTGAAAAACTGCTACTGATGTGACAATCATTTATCAATTGCCTTTGTGATACCTCATATTGGATTGAGGGTTATAAATGTGAGCATTTTTAACATTGAGATAATAAAACTATCTTTTAAAGTACATACAGTGTTGCACTATTGGTCTGTGTTTGTATTCCCTTTCTTATATGTTTATGGAACATCATACTACTGAGAGGAGAATATCTGACCGAATCTGCAGCAAAAGGGATCCATTCTACCATATTGAGGAGACATTGAAGCAGTTTCTGGGATTGCCAAGGGACATCCATTCATGTAAGGGACGCATTTACTTACCTCATAGGATTGAGGTCACCTGCTGTAAGTAGGCATCTATCTGCATTTTTGGATCACAAGAATAAGTTAGCACACTTAGCTTATTTGGGAACCCAAGAGTGTGTGATCTTACACGGATATTGCATGATCAATATTGACTTATTTATCATCTAATTTTATTAACCTTTTAGAAGAAGGTGTTTTTTAAACTTACCTGGGACTTGATAAATTCATTTATCGTATTAATTTATTTTATTTTTTGTATCAATTGATAAAACCAATACTGTATTGGACTACTTAATCTGCTCAATTTTACACTATACATTGTATGAACCGTTTTCTGTGGTGGACCTCATTAGGTTCTGAAAGACCATTAGAAGAATACAAACCAACTTATTCACTTGGTTATTGGCAACTTGATTCATTTATTTATTTATCTTTTATTTATTTATTTATTAATTAATTTTTTATTCATTTATTAATAGAGGTGTATACACTTATTCAGCTATCTATATAACCATATAGCATTTATCCTCTGTCATACACATTTAAGTAATTACATCTGTATACGGTCATATAAACCAAGCGCCTGGATACCTATCTTCTCACCAATTTATATATATATATATATATATATATATATATATATATATATATATATATATATAGAAAGCTATCAGTACAATACAAATATCCCAAAAGATATAACAAGGATTATTGCTACAAAAAAACAAGGAAATAACGTCCTCTAGATTATTTATGTAGCACAACATGCATAGGTGTTTCCCAACACTCAGAGGCAGTGACAAAACATTCAATTCAGACTGTTGTTGTTTCATCAGGAAAAAGACAAAAGTGTATCACAGTCCCTGTTAAATAAACAAAGCAGAGTCTTCCTGAAAGGATGCAAACAAAAGTTCTCTTGACAACCGTATTGCTGTATTGCAAAATAATAAAATTACCACCATTATAAGCTTACCACCGCTAGCTCACATTGGTTCCTCTGAGCCTCCTGGCTGGTGGTAGCGTTCAAGTGGTAAATGGATATCGTAGAATCTCCAACCTGTTGCTTTATTTAGCACTGTGTGCGGCTTTCCAATGATGTATACACATTTCCCAAAAATGGAAGGCAAGGACAATCACTCCAATTAATGGGATTTATGCAGCATACACTGACTACTTTACTTCACGATCAATGCCAATCCTCAAAAAATAACTTTACATTCACTGGGCTTACCGATAGTTGCCAAGCTAGAGAGGCATTCACTTAGGATTTCCCAGGGGTTGTGTGCGGTTGGAAAGAGGTCAGAGAAGCATTCAGAGAAGTATTCAAAACTTTGCAGCTTGCAGTCTACGCCGTTTCCCCCGGTCTTGCACCGCGAAACTCAGGGCCTCATCAGAACTGGCTACCAGACTTCTCAATTTATTGGCTGTGTTTGGTATATTTTCACACACCAATTACTGCATCCATATTTGTATACTTTCAACTTTAAATATTATACCATTCACTGCTACTAAAACGGGCTCTTAAATTATCAGGACACTTCTGTAGACTCTCTGTTTTCTATTTTACTCAAAGATTATTTTACACAAGAATATACCCAAACATTATTATTTAATATAGCTTAGAAGCTCTATTATATTTCTACAAAATACTTTGTATTATTTCTAAAATGGTTCTTACTCTCTCTTAGCACACATTTATACTACAATGGTTTCAATCTTTCTTAACATAACATACAATTAGATAATAAATTAACAGAGCAAAAATTAAAGATATATATCACCCCTATTATCCAATCCTTGACATTCAGGCTTAGATACTTTCCCTACATATATGTATAAGTGATACATTTAGTTCAAGAATGGGCATATTCAATTTTTTCATTCAAGCCATATGGACTCATTGTTTATAGAGTAAAAATCCATTTTGACTCCTTTCTTAATAGGCATTTATCATTATCTCCTCTTCTGCCATGCTACAAACCCCTATATATGCCTGTAAATCTTAAGAAACTAGCACTTAGATTACGAGTTTTGCGTTAGAGGCTGTGCGGTGCTAACGAGCAGTTTATGCTCACCGCTCACTTGCAGACAACGCTGGTATTACAGGTTTTTACAAACCCGGCTTTAACCGCAAAATTTAGCTCCACATCTCACCTCAATACCAGCGCTGCTTATGTTAGTGGTGAGCTGGTAAAATGTGCTCGTGCATGTTTTCCCCATAGGGATCAATGGGGGAGAGCTGGCTGAAAAAAACCTAACACTTGCAAAAAAGCAGCGTAAAGCTCCTAACGCAGCCCCATTGATTCCTATGGGGAAACACATTTTATGTCTACATCAAACACCCTAACATAAACCCCGAGTCTAAACACCACGAATATTACACTTATTAACCCCTAATCTGCCGCCCCCGACATCGCCGACAGCTGCATTATATTAATAACCCCTAATCTCCTGCTCCGGAAACCGCCGCCACCTACATTATAGTTATGAACCCCTATTCTGCTGCCCCCAACATCGCCGAATCCTACATTATATTTATTAACCCCTAATCTGCTGCCCCCAATGTCGCTGCAACCTAACTACATTTATTAATTCCTAATCTGCCGCCCACAACATCGCCACCACTATAATAAAGTTATTAACCCCTAAACATAAGTCTAACCCTAACCCCCTAACTTAAATATAATAACAATAAATCTAAATAAAATTACTACAATTAACTACATTATTCCTATTTAAAACTAAATACTTACCTATAAAATAAACGCTAAGCTAGCTACAATATTGCATCAGCCAATAGGATTTTTTCTACCTTAATTCCGATTGGCTGATAAAATTCTATCAGCCAATCGGAATTGAAGGGACGCCATCTTGGATGATGTCATTTAAAGGCTGGCAGCACTGCCTGTGTGCAGTTTTTATCTACCTGTTATTATTGTTTCCATGAAGGAGAAATAAAGGTTCTTTTACCTTGCCTGGAGGACTTACTGGTTTTTCTTTATGTCTGGGATGTATTTTATTAGTATCTTTGAATATCCTCTTTTCAAGAATCTTTCACTCATCAATTTTGCATGAAATTCAAATTTACTTCTCGAAGAGCAATTCCTCCTTAAACGAAGGAATTGCCCATAGGGAATTCCTCTTTTAAGAGATTCAGGATGACTGCTACTCCAACAAGCTGTTAGTGGCTGTTTCTTTTCAATTTATAGTTGAAAGTATACAAAATATGGATGCAGTAATTGGTGTGTGAAAATGTAGCAAACACAGCCAATAAATTGAGAAGTCTGGTAGCCAATAATCAGTCCTGATGAGGCCCTGAGTTTCGCATTGCATGACAGGGCGAAATGCACGTCGACTGCAAGCTGCAAAGTTTTGAATACTTCTTTGAATGCTTTTCTGACCTTTTTCCAACCGCTGTGTTTGGTGGATTAGCTGTGGAGATACACAACCCCTGGGAAAGTGAATGCCTCTCTAACTTGACAACTGTCGGTAGCCCAGTGAACGGAAAGTTCTTTTTTTGAGGAATGGCATTGGTTGTGAAGTAAAGCAGTCAGTGTATGCTGCATAAATCCCAGGAATTGGAGTGATTATCCTTGCCTTCAATTTTTGGGAAATGTGTATACATCATTGGAAAGCAGCACACAGTGCTAAATAAAGCAACAGGTTGGAGATTCTATGATATCCATTTACTACTTGAAAGCTACCACCAGCCAGGAGGCTCAGAGGAACCAATGTGAGCTAGCAGTGGTAAGCTTATAATGGTGGTAATTTTACTCTTTTGAAATACGGTTGTCAAGAGAACTTTTGTTTGCATCCTTTCAGGAAGAATTTGCTTTGTTTATTTAACAGGGACTGTGATACACTTTGTATTTTTCCTGATGAAATAACAACAGTCTGAATTGAATGTTTTGTCACTGCACCTGAGTGTTGGTAAACACCTATGCATGTTGTGCTACATAAATAATCTAGAGGACGTTCTTACCTTGTTTTTTGTAGCAATAATACTTGTTATATCTTTTGGTATATTTGTATTGTACTGATAGCTTTCCATATATATATATATATATATATATATATATATATATATATATATATATATATATATATATATATACAAATGAGAATGAAGTGGCACACACCAATATAGCAGCTACCCGGTGCACTGCAAGAAAATGTTGCATAAAGATGTAATCCAGAATACTCACACAGCCCAGTGTGTTCACAGTATCCGGAAAGAGCAGGCAACACAGGATATTTAAATAACAAGCCTTTTATTCCAATAAGGTGAAACAGCAGGGCCTTAACCCATAACATTTCGGTCTACACTTAGACCTTTGTCAAACGGAGCCCATGTGAGAGATAAGAAAGCGTGTAAGTGACCCAACATATATATACAAGATAATAAACAAAATATGCATAAAAACCGCCAAACCGTGCTGTAGCCATCCGCCCGGTGCAGTCAGTGTCCCATGCGCGTATACGCCAAAGTGATGACGTCACGCGCACCGGTAACCAAAGCGAGGCCGTATCTGGAAGTCATGGCAACGGTAAACATAGAGCCGTATGTCATGTTGCACAACAAAGCGGTGTGCTAGGGGATGTGCACACAAAAATGTGTGCGCATCGGAAAGGCAGGGTAAAACGGACAGTGAACTTAAACATATAGTAATAAATGTTTAGAAACTACGCAAATGACAATGATATGATAATAAAGCAGCAGCACATAGTACAAGCACTGAATAGAGATGCTGCAAACAGAGTAGTAGTCAATTACACTTGTAAATACAGGACCAATCTATACTGTATTAGTATCAATGGGAGACTACTAATGTAAATATATACAATATTAGAATGCCTTACATATTAGAAAGTGGATAGTCATAACTAAAAATCATGGGATCAATAATCAAATAGAATAGGACACATAAGCATATATTTGCAAACAGAGTCCCTATGTAAGGGTTTTACATAGGTAGAAGATGTGTATAGAATGTTAATATATGCTTATGTGTCCTATTCTATTTGATTATTGATCCCATGATTTTTAGTTATGACTATCCACTTTCTAATATGTAAGGCATTCTAATATTGTATATATTTACATTAGTAGTCTCCCATTGATACTAATACAGTATAGATTGGTCCTGTATTTACAAGTGTAATTGACTACTACTCTGTTTGCAGCATCTCTATTCAGTGCTTGTACTATGTGCTGCTGCTTTATTATCATGTCATTGTCATTTGCGTAGTTTCTAAACATTTATTACTATATGTTTAAGTTCACTGTCCGTTTTACCCTGCCTTTCCGATGCGCACACATTTTTGTGTGCACATCCCCTAGCACACCGCTTTGTTGTACAACATGACATACGGCTCTATGTTTACCGTTGCCATGACTTCCAGATACAGCCTCGCTTTGGTTACCGGTGCGCGTGACGTCATCACTTTGGCGTATACGCGCATGGGACACTGACTGCACTGGGCGGATGGATACAGCACAGTTTGGCGGGTTTTATGCATATTTTGTTTATTATCTTGTGTATATATGTTGGGTCACTTACACGGTTTCTTATCTCTCACATGGGCTCCGTTTGACAAAGGTCTAAGTGTAGACCAAAATGTTATGGGTTAAGGCCCTGCTATTTCACCTTATTGGAATAAAAGGCTTGTTATTTAAATATCCTGTGTTGCCTGCTCTTTCCGGATACTGTGAACACACTGGGCCGTGTGTGTATTCTGGATTACATCTTTTTATTTATATATATATATATATATATAAATATATCAGTATAAGTGAACTGCATTTATATAATGTGACGTGTTTACTGTGCTTTATAACAGTTAATATCTTATATGTGCACATATTCTATGGGATCCCTTAATTAACGGTAACGTTTAATATAATCATTCATGTTTTGATTTTGCAACAGAATGTTTCTCTGTGTATATTAATAAACCTATTGCTGTTTTGACTGCATAAGCCGTGGCTCTGGCGATCTTTTCTTAGATTTGGCTCTTTATATCTCTGGTTAGACACTCCAGAATAGCAATTAAGTTTGCGCACCCCTTTTCTTTTTTTTGAGTGCTGTAATCCCTTGCTTTACTGATCCTGAAATTGTTGGATCAGTGTATCTCTCTATATTAAAAATATTTTATGTAAGAACTTACCTGATAAATTAATTTCTTTCATAGTGGCAAGAGTCCATGAGACCCACCCTATTTTTTTGTGGTGATGATTTTTTGTATAAAGCATTTGATTTTTTTCCAGTTCCTCTTTTTGTATGCTTTTTACTCCTTCTTTTACACCTCACTTCTTGGCTACACATTAAACTAAGGTATGAGTGAGGTATGAGGTGTATTTATAGGCATTTTGAGGTTTGGGAAACTTTGCCCCCTCCTGGTAGAAATGTATATCCCATACGTCACTAGCTCATAGACTCTTGCCACTATGAAAGAAATTAATTTATCAGGTAAGTTCTCACATAAATTATGTTTTTTTGCACTGTTATTTCATGACAGTTTTTGTCTCTACATTATTAAACTCCCAAAAACGTTTGCGCCTTTGGAACTGGTAGTTCAATAAAATAAACACAAGAACTGGAAAATGCACTGTTGTGAAATCACAGTGTGAAAAATATTGTAACTTATCTTTACACAAAATTTAAAATGTAGCTTAAAGTTTGTGGGAACGTGTTTGGAGTTTGCACTCACAATAGTGCAATTATATTATATCTATTCAGGAAGGTGTGTTTGCTTTAGGAGATGAGAGAAGTCCTTGTAATAGAAATCCATAGTCGTCTTCTTGATTTTAGATGTATATCAACCCAAACCACAAAATGGTGCTTTGAAAATCAATAGATTTAAAATATTAAAACTGTCAATATTGTTATTGAGCAGACATACCCAGTATGCCCATTATGCGTATACACAAATGGCATTTAGATTGTTTAGCAATATTCAGGATAGATTCATATTGCAATAGATTCTTTTTGAACTCCCGGCCATGAATTTGCATTTCCATTTGAAAACCTAGTTATGAAAACGCATGTATTGATAGTGACATTCATCACAGTGTAAATGTGACATTGAAACAAACAGTAACAGAAAGAGATTACTACACAATTTTAGATGTTGGGTTTCTGATCTGACTTTTCCTGAAGATCCCCTTAGTTGTACAGGAAATAACGCTCTCAATAAATATATGTTTGTAAATTAACCTATACATATGTAATACATATATATGTAAATGTGTGCCCTGGCGACTAGGGACAGACTGAGACTATACAATAGCAATGAATGGAATGAACCTATAAAATCCTTCTTGTGGCCATTTCAGAGTATTTTGCACATGGGCAACATAATTGAATGATTGCAAATTGCCTTTAAATACTTGCAAAGATATCCAAGAGACCATATTGGGGTTTTATCTAGTGCCTTTAGGTTGAACTTGATACGTTTAAAATGGTTTCAAAAACCTGTTAAAAAGTATCTGGAAAATGGATTGTGATTACTAAGAGAGGGTTATCTGGGAGACTAAATCACAATCATGGCTGCGGAAAATAGCAGAAAACACACTATTGTAATTGTGTCAAACCAAAAAGTTCCTCCATGTATGCAAAACTCTGTATGTCAATACATCATTAGAAAAGTCAGATAACAAAGCGAAAATAAAGCAGGCTCTTGTTTGATATTTGTAAAATGCTGTATATTTAAGAAGTACGAAAGTGCTACAAGTACCGATTTGAGAGCATGTACAAGTACAAATTAGATATTACCTTTGTAATAGAAAAGGCTTTTTTCATATATCCTCCAAGGACATTATTTTTATGGAGTACTTATTTTATTTAGTAGGTTTGTCAGTGTAATTGTATCACTGAGAATATTTTTTGGACCATATTGTGCAATTTTCTCTGTTCTAATTGGAATTTTTTAATGTTATGTTTCAATAAAAAAATTAAGAAAAAAAAATCAAAGACATCATTCTTGTGCAATGGTCTTGAAGTTGCTTCTTAAAATTACCACAATTTTTTTTATTTTTTTTTATGATCTCTCAATGTAAACCTTCTCTAATGTATCTAATTTATCAATAGATTTTACAACATACAATTTTATTAAGTTGTTATTGTTTTCCATGTTTGTCTTTTTTTTATTGACAGAGTTAATTTTGTAATAAAGTTGAATTGTTTAGCAACTTGTACAAATACATTTCTTTTTGTAAATTAAAAAATCATGAAGTAAAATAAATACATAGAATCAATTAAACAGTAGCCCCATTGTGGTCCATCAAAATTACAGTGCAAAGTTCTTCACATGATTTTTCATTGGGTTTTTAACTTCTAAACAGTTCCAAACCATTTAAAACCCCACAATAACTCACTTATCACAAGCATTTTATATACATTTGAGTGAGTTGACAAGCGCTATACTATGCACAAGGATAGTTTATCAACCGTATTCCAGATAATTCAACAACTCTGACCTCTTGAAAGTCCACTTTTATAATATCCGTTTCAGGAAGCATTTTTGACACCTAATATTATTTTTAAACATGTTTGTGCAGTGTACGTTATTAAAAAACGATGTGTGGTAACTTCAGGATTTAGGAAATTGTGACTACGTTAACTTCTCCTCATAAACTTCAATGGAGCTTGCTGTTCAAAAGAAACAACTAACGCGTATCGTTTGCACAATATTTCGACACCGTGTAAGACCAACTGGGCTAAAGCCAAAGGTACTTATGAATAATTTACATTCCAATGTCCTTCACATAGAAGAAATGTTATTTTAAAATATTTATATATACCTATATATCTATATAAATATATACAAGTATGTAAATATATATATATATATATATATTGAAATGTAAAGTATTTATATTTAAAAAATATTCAAACAAAAAATGATCTATATATGTGTGTAAAACAAGAACAGTCCCCAAGCAGGAGAAGAAACTCGCACCTTATTATTCACTAAGACAAAGGGAGACAGATGCTATTAACGATTCTGCTGTGATCCATATAGACAGTGCAGTCAAACAAACAGTCAAAGAGTCTCACTGCTCTCGCAAGGTCGGAAAACGAGAATCTGGTCCTCAGGGAGTACAGGTACAATTTTAAGAAGGTTTCAGTCATGCAGCCCGTGCATCTGCGGTGTACACCTTTTCCTCTCCCCTCCGTCGGACTTCTCTGTAGCCGTTACTCGTGTCGGCTCTCTGACCCATTGACATCACCTTCAGTGTCCGGATCCCTCAAGCATCAGGGTCTGTTAAAGAACCCTTGTATCCCTTTGTTCGCCCAAAAATGTATAACGAAGGAAATTCCAGTGCTCTACTCATGGCTAAGTAACAATATAACAGGGAAATGGAATCGATGAGCACTGTAAAAATGAAACTTTGCTTTTATTGATCCATGTTAAAAACTGCCATACAAAGATAGAGTTTGCTGGTGTCAGCCAATTAGCTGATGCATTTCGGCTTTATACCGTAATTATAGCTGTATGTTACCTTACACACCTTACTCATATAAAAAGGACTTGCCTCTTCCTCATTGGTTAAAACATTACTGACATCATTCAAAACCCTTTTTTTTAACCCTTACACTTTACTCTAGGGGGCCGAATTTCAGTGTCGCCGGAAAAGACTGCTGCTCCATAACTGGTCCACTACCTCTGAGGCTGCGGTCTGCAATCTGCCCGATACTATACGATCAGGCTGATTGACAGCCCCTGCTAGCTGCTGTCGGCATTCAGCGATGTCTGTCGGACATGATACGCTACAGCGTATCATGTCGGACAGACATTGATAAATCGTCCCCAAGGTCTTCAGGTGTGCTACTCCATTGAACTAAAATAAAATTGCGCTTGAGTGCAACTGTTTACTTTCAATATGCGCACTAGTAACCATGGTTGTGATATTATTTACAGCCTCCCGCGCTAACATTATCTTGTCATGTGTAATCTAGTCCATTATGTCCTTTACTCCTGGTCGCTATATATACTGGGGGCATATACATATATAAACCAATAATGTAATCAACATCATATTCTGTGTGGATACAAAGGATGTTTATATTTATGCCAGCTACTGCCACCATATTGATTAAGAGCATGCACTAAGGGTTATGTCATGATGCATATCGAGAAGTTTTAAAATGTTCTTCCTCCTGCACATATACTCTTTTAGATGGACATGCATTGAGAGAGTATCTCCACCTCCAAGAGGAGGAGACAAGGATAGGCTATTGGCCAAACAGGAAGTTTTTTTGGATGTTTACTCTACAAAACTAGACACCCTACTGGGTTGAATTCTTCATATGATTTGATACATTTTTTGTAGTGATTTTTTCCCTCTCTATGGTTAGACCATTATAATCATCTGACAATATACAAGATATGACTACAAAACACACCCATATGCCTACATAGATAAATATATGCTAAGTTATAGGTTAGGATATACCCTCCTTTTGAAAGTATGTTATAATATTTTTTATCTTGAACCAACACCTGTTTAAGAGTATTATAAATATCATTATTATGCAATATCTTCCCAACACATACTGTCATATGACATAGTAAATGTTTCCCAGGCCACAGTATTTTATATCTCTATTAAATAGGTTTTTTGCAAAGTTTCACCTATTGGTCCAACATTTAGCCTGTCCCTTTAAGAAGGATTAGGCTTTATTTTCGACACTATATATGCACGTTTCAGGCATTGGGTACTACTGGTTATGTATACAAGTTTATTTCTTCACAGATATATAATAATATTATTTTGTATGTGTAGTAATGGAATATAATTGCATGTATAAAACTGTTAGTTGTCAGCAAGGGTCAGAGATCTAATTTATATGATCATGATTCAGTAATGAAATAGTTAATATTTTGTATAACTTTCATTGGCCAGTAGGAGTCTTTTACTTGTTTTAAAGGGCGGGGGGTTTACCTCCGTAGCCTACAGCTTTGATAACGGCGTAAACCGAAACATGTCAGCTGGACTAGTTGACTCCTATTTTTCCACTTTGTGTTTCCTGCTGGAAATATTTTTTACTTTTTAACCTATTTGGAATAAAGCATATTGCATATTTTATCCAGCCAGTGCTCCACTTCTCCTTTTGTTCAGACTTCCAACTTGCTCACTTTTTTTTTAGATTACGAGTTTTGTGGTAACAGGGGTGCGGTGCTAACTTGCAGTTTATTCTCACCGCTCACTTCCCTGCAGTGCTGGTATTATGGGTTTTTATCAACCCGGGGTTAACAGGCAAGAAGTGAGCGTAGAGCAAAATTGCGCTCCACACTGCACTCCAATACCAGTGCTGCTTAAGTGAGCGGTGAGCTGGCTTTGCGTGCTTGTGCACAATTTCCCCATAGACATCAATGGGGAGAGCCAACTGAGAAAAAGTCTAACACCTGCAAAAAAGCAGCGTAAAACTCAGTAACGCAGCCCCACCAAACTAAAGTTATGTTTACACCTAACACGCTAACATGAACCCCGAGTCTAAACACCCCAAATCTTACACTTATTAACCTCTAATCTGCCGCCCCCGACATAGCCAACACCTGTATTATACTTATTAACACCTAATCTGCTGCTCCGGACATCGCCGCCACCTACATTATACTTATTAACCCCTAATCTTCTGCCCCCAACATCGCCGACACCTACATTATATTTATTAACCCCTAATCTCCCTCCCCCAATGTCGCTGCAACCTACCTACATTTATTAACCCCTAATCTGCTGCCCCCAACGTCGCCGCCACTATTCTAAATTTATTAACCCCTAAACCTAAGTCTAACCCTAACACCCCCTAACTTAACTATAATTTAAATAAATCTAAATAAAATTCCTATCATTAACTAAATTACTCCTATTTAAAACTAAATACTTACCTATAAAATAATAATAGTTACATTGTATCTAGCTTAGGGTTTATTTTTATTTTACAGGCAAGTTTGTATTTATTTTAACTAGGTAGAGTAGTTACTAAATAATTATTAACTATTTAATAACTACCTAGCTAAAATAAATACAAATTGACCTGTAAAATAAAACCTAAAATAAGTTACACTAACACATAACACTACAATTAAATAAATTACCTAAATGAAATACAATTAAATAAATCAAATACAATTAGCTAAATTACAACAAAAAAACACTAAATTACAGAAAATAAAAAACAAATTACAAGATCTTTAAACTAATTACACCTAATCTAATAGCCCTAATAAAAAAGCCCCCCCCCCCCCAAAATAAAAAACCCTAGCCTAACCTAAACTACCAATAGCACTTAAAAGGGCCTTTTGCACGGCACTGCCCACAAGAAATCAGCTCTTTTACCTGTAAAAAAAAATACACACAACCCCCCCAACAGTAAAACCCACCACCCACACAACCAACCCCCCAAATAAAACCCTAACTAAAAAAAACCAAGCTCCCCATTGTTCTGAAAAGGGCATTTGGATGGGCATTGCCCTTAAAAGGGCATTTAGAGCTATTGCTGCCCAAAGCCCTAACCTTGGTTGTGTGGGTGCTGGGTTTTACTGTTGGGGGGGGGAGGGGGTTGTTTGTATTTCTTTTTCAGGTAAAAGAGCTGATTTATTTGGGGCAATGCCCCGCAAAAGGCCCTTTTAAGGGCTATTGATAGTTTAGTTTAGGCTAGGGTTTTTTTTTTATTTTGGGGCTTTTATTTTTTTATTTTGAGAGGGCTATTAGATTAGGTGTAAATAGTTTAAAGATCTTGTAATTTGTTTTTTATTTTCTGTAATTTAGTGTTTTTTTTTGTAATTTAGCTAATTGTACTTAATTAATTTAATTGTATTTAATTTATGGAAGTTATTTAATTGTAGTGTAGTGTTAGGTGTTAGTGTAACTTAGGTTAGGTTTTATTTTACAGGTAAATTGCGTATCCTATCTTTTCAATGGGATCTTTCTAACGCCGGTATTTAGAGTCGTGGCTGAAGTGAGCTTTAGAAATCTAACGACAAAACTCCAGCCGCAGAAAAAAGTCAGTAGTTAAGAGCTTTCTGGGCTAACGCCGGTTTATAAAGCTCTTAACTACTGTGCTCTAAAGTACACTAACACCCATAAACTACCTATGTACCCCTAAACCGAGGTCCCCCCACATCGCTGCCACTATATTTAAATTTTTTAACCCCTAATCTTCCGCTCCGTACACTGCCGCCAACTACGTTATCCCTATGTACCCCTAATCTGCTGCCCCTAACACCGCCGACCCCTATATTATATTTATTAACCCCTAATCTGCCGCCCCCGCTATCGCTGACCCCTGCATATTATCATTAACCCCTAATCTGCCGCTCTGTACACCACCGCCACCTACATTATAGCTATGTACCCCTAATCTGCTGCCCCTAACACCGCCGACCCCTATATTATATTTATTAACCCCTAATCTGCCCCCCTCAACGTTGCCTCCACCTGCCTACACTTATTAACCCCTAATCTGCCGAGCGGACCGCACCGCTACTATAATAAAGTTATTAACCCCTAATCCGCCTCACTCCTGCCTCAATAACCCTATAATAAATAGTATTAACCCCTAATCTGCCCTCCCTAACATCACCGACACCTAACTTCAATTATTAACCCCTAATCTGCCGACCGAATCTCGCCGCTACTGTAATAAATGGATTAACCCCTAAAGCTAAGTCTAACCCTAACACTAACACCCCCCTAAGTTAAATATAATTTAAATCTAACGAAATAAATTAACTCTTATTAAATAAATTATTCCTATTTAAAGCTAAATACTTACCTGTAAAATAAACCCTAATATAGCTACAATATAAATTATAATTATATTATAGCTATTTTAGGATTTATATTTATTTTACAGGTAACTTTGTATTTATTTTAACCAGGTACAATAGCTATTAAATAGTTAAGAACTATTTAATAGCTAAAATAGTTAAAATAATTACAAAATTACCTGTAAAATAAATCCTAACCTAAGTTACAATTAAACCTAACACTACACTATCAATAAATTAATTAAATAAAATACCTACAATTACCTACAATTAAACCTAACACTACACTATCAATAAATTAATTAAATACAATATCTACAAATAAATACAATGAAATAAACTAACTAAAGTACAAAAAATAAAAAAGAACTAAGTTACAAAAAATAAAAAAATATTTACAAACATTAGAAAAATATTACAACAATTTTAAACTAATTACACCTACTCTAAGCCCCCTAATAAAATAACAAAGCCCCCCAAAATAAAAAATGCCCTACCCTATTCTAAATTAAAAAAGTTCAAAGCTCTTTTACCTTACCAGCCCTTAAAAGGACCTTTTGTGGGGCATGCCCCAAAGAATTCAGCTCTTTTGCCTGTAAAAAAAAACATACAATACCCCCCCAACATTACAACCCACCACCCACATACCCCTAATCTAACCCAAACCCCCCTTAAATAAACCTAACACTAAGCCCCTGAAGATCTTCCTACCTTATCTTCACCTCGCCAGGTATCACCGATCGGTCCTGGCTCCGAAAATCTTCATCCAACCCAAGCGGGGGCTGGCGGTCCATAATCCTGCGGCTGAAGAGGTCCAGAAGAGGCTCCAAAGTCTTCATCCTATCCGGGAAGAAGAGGCGATCCAGACCGGCAACCATCTTGATCCAAGCGGCATCTTCTATCTTCATCCGATGAGGAACGGCTCCATCGTGAAGATCTCCAGCGCGGATCAATCTTCTTCCTCCGACGTCCAACTGAAGAATGACGGTTCCTTTAAGGGATGTCATCCAAGATGGCGTCCCTCGAATTCCGATTGGCTGATAGGATTCTATCAGCCAATCGGAATTAAGGTAGGAAAATTCAGCCAATCAGATTGAGCTCGCATTCTATTGGCTGTTCCGATCAGCCAATAGAATGCGAGCTCAATCTGATTGGCTGATCGGATCAGCCAATCGGATTGAACTTGATTCTGATTGGCTGATTCCATCAGCCAATCAGAATTTTCCTACCTTAATTCCGATTGGCTGATAGAATCCTATCAGCCAATCGGAATTCGAGGGACGCCATCTTGGATATTGTATTTAATTAATGTATTGATAGTGTAGTGTTAGGTTTAATTGTAGGTAATTGTAGGTATTTTATTTAATTAATTTATTGATAGTGTAGTGTTAAGTTTAATTGTAACTTAGGTTAGGATTTATTTTACAGGTAATTTTGTAATTATTTTAACTATTTTAGCTATTAAATAGTTCTTAACTATTTAATAGCTATTGTACCTGGTTAAAATAAATACAAAGTTACCTGTAAAATAAATATAAATCCTAAAATAGCTATAATATAATTATAATTTATATTGTAGCTATATTAGGGTTTATTTTACAGGTAAGTATTTAGCTTTAAATAGGAATAAATAGAGTTAATTTATTTCGTTAGATTTAAATTATATTTAATTTAGGGGGGTGTTAGTGTTAGGGTTAGACTTAGCTTTAGGGGTTAATCCATTTATTACAGTAGCGGCGAGATTCGGCAGATTAGGGGTTAATAATTGAAGTTAGGTGTCGGTGATGTTAGGGAGGACAGATTAGGGGTTAATACTATTTATTATAGGGTTATTGAGGCGGGAGTGAGGCGGATTAGGGGTTAATAACTTTATTATAGTAGCGGTGCGGTCCGCTCGGCAGATTAGGGGTTAATAAGTGTAGGCAGGTGGAGGCCACGTTGAGGGGGGCAGATTAGGGGTTAATAAATATAATATAGGGGTCGGCGGTGTTAGGGGCAGCAGATTAGGGGTACATAGCTATAATGTAGGTGGCGGTGGTATACGGAGCGGCAGATTAGGGGTTAATAATAATATGCAGGGGTCAGCGATAGCGGGGGCGGCAGAATAGGGGTTAATAAGTGTAAGGTTAGGGGTGTTTAGACTCGGGGTACATGTTAGGGTGTTAGGTGCAGACGTAGGAAGTGTTTCCCCATAGAAAACAATGGGGCTGCGTTAGGAGCTGAACGCAGCTTTTTTGCAGGTTTTTTTTCAGCTCAAATGGCCCCATTGTTTTCTATGGGGGAATCGTGCACGAGCACGTTTTTGAAGCTGGCCGCATCCGTAAGCACCGCTGGTATCTAGAGTTGCAGTGGCGTTAAATTATGCTCTACGCTCCCTTTTTGGAGCCTAACGCACTGAAAACCCAGCCATTCTGTGAACTCTAAATACCAGCGGTATTTAAAAGGTGCGTGGGAAAAAAGCACGCGTAGCTAACGCACCCCTTTGGCCACAGAACTCTAAATCTAGGCGTATGTAACTATTAGTTATATTGTAGATAGCTTAGGGTTCATTGTATAGGTAAGTATTTAGATTAAATAGGAATAATTTAGTTAATGATAGGAATTTTATTTAGATTTATTTAAATTATATTTAAGTTAGGGGGTGTTAGGGTTAGGGTTAGACTTAGGTTTAGAGGTTAATAAATTTAGAATAGTGGTGGCGAGGTTGGGGACGGCAGATTAGGGGTTAATAAATGTAGGTAGGTGGCGGCGATGTTAGGGGTGGTAGATTAGGAGTTAATAAGTATAATGTAGGTGGCAGCGCTATTGGGGGCAGCAGATAGGTATAATGCAGGTGGTGGCGATGTCAGGAGCGGCAGATTAGGGGTTAATAATATTTAACTAGTGTTTGTGAGGCGGGAGTGTGGCGGTTCAGGGGTTAATATGTTTATGATAGTGTTTGCGATGTCCGGAGCGGCAGATTAGCGGTTAATAATTTTATTTTAGTGTTTTCGATGAGGGAGGGCCTCGGTTTAGGGGTTAATAGGTAGTTTATGGGTGTTAGTGTACTTTTTAGCACTTTAGTTAGGAGTTTTATGCTACGGCTTTGTAGCGTAAAACTTATAACTACTGACTTTAAAATGCGTAGTTTGTGGTAAGGCCAAAAAAGTGTGCGGTACACCTATACCTGCAAGACTCGTAATACCAGCGGGCGTAAAAAAGCAGCATTAGGACCTGTTAACGCTGCTATTTCACCTTCCTGCAAAACTCATAATCTAGCCGATAGTCTTTGCTGTACTATGTTTTCCTGTTAAATTTAACATAAATTAACTTTGTCATTTTTATAATAATGTTTCTATATGGTGACTTGGTTAAAGGGACGTTCTACAGCAAAAGTACATGCTCTAATTCAGGGATGTACGAGTTCCCAAAACATGGGGCCACACATCAATATTTTAGAAGCCTTAAGAGCTATAAATAAATGTATGGCTATTAAACAAACAAATCATATATTTTCTAAAATTGTCCAGTAGCACAGGGCCAGGATTAGCTAAGGTTGCTGTCCTTTTTTGAGTTGTGGTCACCCAAAAGCACATTTTTGTTTTTAGTTACAACTTTTCCTGGGGCCACAAAAAGAAGTGCAGACGGCTGCATGTAACCCTTGGGCTGCCAGTTGGCCATTGCTGCTCTAAATCATTGGAATATTTAGTATCTTTAGTGATCCCAGCAAAGAGGCTTAACACATAGGAAAAGCCCCCCCCCCCCCCTTCCTGAAAGCCACAAGCATTAGAGCTCCTGAGCAGAACACAACCAGTGTTTGGAGGGTTTGTGCAGCAGCTGCACCTGCTTCTCTGATCTGTTGGGTTTTACTCAGGAGCAAATATGCCTGTGTGTTTAACCAATTTACAGGGTTAAGCAAATAGTACAATTGTTTGTAATGCAAAAATGATATTACAGCATGTTATATTTGCAGTATAATGAATGTCCCTTTAATAAATCTTACATTACTAACCATCTGCTTGAATTTTAATTCCTAGATATCCCAGACAGAACTGAGAGAGAAGACACCATGTGCTTATCTTAAAGTACCTAGGGCTCAATGATCTAAAGCTCTCCACTCAGATGAGATGATCTTAAGCTTCTTGCAAAGATTTTGTGTGATTTTTCTCCATGTCGGGTGACTTTTTAATCATCAGGCCCCTACATTGGGCCCCTAGAGAGGAAGAAAACCCTTGAAGACAAGGAATGTTAGATGCACTGAGCATGTGACGCATCATGGTTGCAGCTTTTATGGGGTTAATTTGATTGGTGGCTGAAAAGGACCGTTATCATGGTGAAGGGAATTGATGCAAGAATGTTTTAGATACTGTAATTTAAACTGAATTTATTTTAATAGTACCAGGTTGGTATGTGTATTCGCATCTTAGTGTGTTTTACTTTCACAAGAAGAGCCGAATGCCACCTTCTTCTGCATTCAGATCATTACAAATTATCAAAGTGCACATGAGTAGTGCCAGGGTTAATCACAGGATGGGTGTAATTGATGTGCGTAGTATCGTTATCTGTTTTATATACTTATAAAGCCGGACAGATAGCTCAGCATGCTAAGGCACTGTAGCTGAGCACTGTAGCAACCCAAGGGTTGCAGGTTCGATCCCTGGCGAGGTCCACTCATCCTTTCATCCTTCCGAGGTCGATAAAATGAGCAGTGCCTTGAGACCCTTATGGGTGATTAGCCGCGCTTTACAAGTACCCAATACATACATAGACTGGGGACAGTTTTTTCAATTTGAAAATAATGTATTCATAATAATAAATCAAATTACGTTATCATGCCTTCAAGGCAGTATAGTATGTCTGTATCCATACAAATGTAGTGTTTACTAATATTTACCTTACAATCCACTCACTGCGTTACACAAAACCTATATATTTAATATACAGAGTGGATTTGCTATAGTAAATATTAGGTGTCTGCATTCATTGTTTTTGTTTAACAACAAATGCCAAATATGGCCACCAGCAGCCACATTTAGCTCTTTTTGGAGCCAGATTTTTTTATGTTGTACTTTTACAAGAAGAAATTTGGCCATATTCTGCATTTGTTGTTAAACAAAAACAAACAATTCACCTGCCTATTTGTAATATAGTTGTACAGGAAACAGGAAATATGTTTAAGATTGCAAAAAACGTGATAGTGAGATTTGACTTAAATTACAGCAATATTTCACCACTACTATATAAAAAAAATTATTTTCCAATTCAAAGTAAATGTTGCTAATATTGTGTAGCTCAATGAATCATAAAAGATATATTTTTGGTTTTAAACCGTTGTAAATGTATTGTAGAACTTATAAGTGGTTATTTAGAAAATACATTGATCTGTGGCATGGACTTACCCGGCTCCTGGTCTTGGCAAACGCTGAGAGTGATTTATACAGTTTTGGCGTCCCACATGGAGGGCGCCGAGACTTAACTCCAACAGCTGCTGCTGCAGCTCTCTAGGCAGGTGCAGCCGTGCGCTACCTAGATTTAAAGGGTCCATTTATTAATCACCGGAACTTCCACCATAAGGCTATTAGAGTTACCTACCTTGTTTTTGAAGTTTGGCATACTTACCTTGCATCTGCTCACCTGGTTCCTGAAAGCTAAGTATACTTACCTTTTACATGCATATGCTCACCTTGCTCCAGAGACCAAGCATACTTACCTGATACCTGTGTATGCTCACCTTGCTCCTGAAGTTGTCTGCTGTACCTATCTGGTATCCGGAGACAGTCTTGCCAACAGTACCCGCTGGGTATTCTGCAACCACTGTGCCTGCTGTACCTACTTGGTATCCTGTAACAGTCTCACCAACAGTACCTGCTGGGTTTACTGTGCCTTCTGAATATCCTGTGTCTGCTATACCAGTGACAGCTTTCAAACCAGCTGTGCCACCTCTACCTACCTGGTATCCTGTGAAAGTCTCACCCTCTACTGTACAATTCCAGTGTCCACTGGACTTTGTTACTGAAACCTGGACCAGTCAACACATTAGATTTGCATAATCAACAAATGCAAGATAACAAGACAATGCAATAGCACTTAGTCTGAACTTCAAATGAGTAGTAGATTTTTTTATAACAAATTTCAAAGCTATCTATATTTCCACTCCCCTTGTACCATGTGATAGCAATCAGCCAATCACAAATGCATATACGTATAGTCTGTGAATTCTTACACATGCTCAGTAGCATCTGGTGACTCAAAAATTGTAAATATAAAAGACTGTGCACATTTTTTTTAATGGAAGTAAATTGGAAAGTTGTTTAAAATTACATGCTGTATCTGAATCATGAAAATTTAATTTAACCTGAGTGTCCCTTTAAGTATTCTGAACTTTGTATTGGACTTAGGTGTTCTGCATTGGACCTATGTTTAAACTTGCCGTTTCTGTGATCTTCAATTTGAACTACCAACTGTTCTTTTTCTTATCATTCAGTAAAGCTTTTAAAATACTTTTGGTGTTCAGCGTATCTGTTCCTGCATTCTGAGTTCCACACACCCTAAGCTCCTTACAATGGAAAAAAACAAAGAATATGTGTAAAGGCTCCTGGTGGTGGTATTCTCCCTAGTCTGGAAATCTATGTTGATCCCTTTGGGGGCTTCTTTTTCTATTAATTTATCATAAATCTTCTTCAATTTTGTTATCAGCTAATGAGGGGAACATGGTTTTCTTTAAAAATACTTTGTAGCTCCCTTTCTAATCCATTTGAAGAACTAACAGAGAAGTATAAGTGATTTGTACACAATGCTTTATTAAACATGATCTGCTCAGAGAGTTTGTTAACACATATCACCTGTGACTGTGATGGACCAAGTTTCTGCTTCTCTTTGATTCCTAAAGATAACAATTGAATGGTCACTTGCTGTTCTAGACAGCCTTTCATAACTATAGAATTGACCATTTCCTGCCCACTATGTGTTACCTATGATGTTTTAGGTTTTGAATGAAGCACTACTATATTGAGCAAATTACTTCTCTTTTAAAAGGCAAAAGTCTGTTCATTCAATTGAAGTTCAATTGAGTCACAGTTTACTATTAAGAAAAATTAAGATTATCTTGTGTTTTTCAGATACATAGTACACAGGATTAATGATTTTCCACATTAGCAGTTATGAAGTCCAAATCTATGGGTACAGTTTTAAAGAAATTTGTAGCTGCAGCACATTTTAATAAATGGATATTACAGAGAGAGAGTATATTTAAAGGACAAGTAAATACAATAGAGTTGCATATCAACAAATGCATGTCAAAAAGACAATGCAATAGCACTTAGGGGCCGATTTATCAAGGGCAAAATGGCCCCTGATGCCCCTGTTTCCGCGCAAAGCCTTTAGGTTCGCCAGAAACAGTAGTTAAGAAGCAGCGGACTTAAGATCGCTGCTCCTTAACTGGTCTGCCGCCTCTGAGGCTGCTGACATCAATCCGTCTGATCTCATACGATCGGGCTGATTGATGCCCCCTGCTAGTGGCCGATTGGACGCAAATCTGCAGGGGGCAGCATTGCACAAGCAGTTCACCAGAACTGCATGTGCAATGTTAAATGCCGACAGGGTATGGGGCATTTAGGGGCAATGGGTACTTTAGGTTTTTTAGTGTTGTTTTTTGTTATTTTGGGGGGTTTGGTGGGTGAAGGGTTTTACTGTTGGGGGGATTTAGTAATTTGTAAATGTAACTTAGGGCAAGGCCCTACAAAAGGCCTTTTTAAGGTAGTTTAGTGTAGGGGTATTTTTATTTTGGGGGGCTTTTTTATTTTCATAGGGATTAGGTTTATTTTTTTATTTTTGATAAAAAAAAAATCTGTAATTTTAGAGTTTTTTTATTTTTTGTAAATTTAGATATTTTGTTTGTAATTTAATGTTAGGTTTTATTTAAGTGTAACTTAGTATTGGGGATAATTTAGGGGGTGTTAGATTAGGGGGCCTAGTAATTAAATTAGTTATTTGTGTTGTGGGGGGGTTGGCGGTTTAGGAGTTAATAGGTTAATTAGGTTTATTGCGATGTGGGGGTTTGGCGGTTTAGGGGTTAATAATTTATTAGGTTTATTGTGATGTGGGGGTTGGCAGTTTAAGGGTTAATGGGTTAATTAGGTTTATTGCAATGTGGGGGTTTGTTAGTTTAGGGATTAATAGGCTAATTAGGTTTATTGCGATATGAGGGGTTGGCGGTTAAGGAGTTAATATTTTAATTATGTTATTTGCGGATTAGGGGTTAATTACTTTATTATTTTGCGTTGTGGGTTTGTGGTTCAGGTGTTTGTTAAAGGGACACTGAACCCAAAAATTGTCTTTCGTGATTCAGATAGAACATGAAATTTTAAGCAACTTTCTAATTTACTCCTATTATCAAATTTTATTTATTTATTTATTGCTAACAAAATGACATGATTAATTTTTAAACAAACTGATTATATGATTAAAGGGACACTGAACCCAAATTGTTTCTTTTGTGATTTAGATAAAGCATGCAATTTTAAGCAACTTTCTAATTTACTCCTATTATCAAATTTATTTTATTTTAATTTATTTTTAATTTTAATGTAAGTTTAGATGCCGGCCCATTTTTGGTGAACAACCTGGGATGTTCTTGCTGATTGGTGAATACATTCATCCACTAATAAAAAAGTGCTGTCCACAGTTGTGAACCAAAAAAAAAAGCTTAGATGCCTTCTTTTTCAAATAAAGATAGCAAGAGAACGAAGAAAAATTGATAATAGGAGTCAATTAGAAAGTTGCTTAAAATTGCATGCTCTATCTGAATCATGAAAGAAAAAATTTGGGTTCAGTGTCCCTTTAATACTTTGTGTGGGAGGTTAGTTTTTTTTGTTATACTTCATGCGGGCGGTTAAGTGTTTTTTATTTATTTCTTGCGGGCACGTGTTTTTTTTTTTTTTTTTTAAGGCTTTGGGTTTGCCTACGCTGCATTCAGTTGGATTATTTTGGCTGTGCACGCAGCCAACATTCTTTTGGTTACAAAACACAAAAAGTCCGGAGCTGCAGTAAAAACTCATAGCTCTCTGTTTATTAACATTCTTTTGGTTGCCTCGCGCACCCAACATTCCTTTGAGGATGCGTGCATAACTGGCGACACCGACGGACGCGTTACAAACGTAATTATAGTATAGATAAAATTACAAATACACTGCACGGCAAAGCATCCAACTAGCAAACGTTTGACACGTTTTACAGCCCCTGGTGGCGCTTACTCATAGACGTCAGATGTTTACTAGCTTGGATGCTTTGCCATGCTATGTATTTGTCATTTGATATGGATTCTAATAAAAGTTTTTGTTTTTAAATTATTGCACACTTTGTAGTGCCAGTTACTTTTTGTGCAGCATGTTACTTTGGCGATATGATCCACCACAGTAACGGTACTCCATATTAAGTTGGCCTGGTTTTGAAAAAAGCCAAACACTTCCGTGTTCATGGAGCTGGCCATAGCCTGGGGCCGCGGTGTGTGAAGCGAAACGCGTAACATAACTAGTTCATTATAGATTTTCTAAGAATTTGTAATTGGTTTGAATTTGTAAAACCCACAATTAGTATTGTTATGCTCTGTGCATGTGAATTCAGATTGATTTGGTTGGGAGCTATTAACAGCAAACTTTTGTGCACGGTTTAACAATAAACAAATGAGCAGCTAAGAACATTTGTACATAGATTTTTTGTAAATACATTAAGAATGTATTTATGATAGACTACATATGTAGGTCTGTATACATACTTTGAATGTAGGTCTGTATACATATGCTCACACTGTGAGGCTCTACACCAAAAAAGCCCCCCAAAAATTCATTCAAAAACGAGTGTTCAGCAGCACTGTAGTTATATGCAGTTTATTGCAGACTGTGACAAAGTATACAACGTTTCAGATTTAATGAAGGGATAGGAAAGCCAACAATAAACTTGCATGATTCAGAAAGAGCGTGTAATTTTAAGGCACTTTTAAATTCACTTCTATTTTCAAATGTGCTTTGTTCTCTTGGTATCCCTTGTAGAAAAAGAATATGTCTCTTGTGATTGGCTGACTAGATGTGTTTATCTAGCTGCCAGTAGTGAAATGTTGTTCCTTCAGCAAAGGATAACAAGAGAAGGAAGCTAATTTGATAATGGAAGTAAATTGGAAAGTTGTTTAAAATTGTATGTTCTATCCAAATCATGAAAGAAAATGTTGGGGTTTCCTGTCCCTTTAATCATGATTAAGGATCGTTAGATCCAAAACGTTGTATACTTTGTCACAGTCTGCAATAAATTGCATATAACTACAGTGCTGCTTTACACTCGATTTTGGATGAATATTCTGAGGGCTTTTTTGGAGTAGAGCCTCACAGCGTGCATGTTTTTGCTACCCTGTTGCTAGAGGTCTTTGAACTAATTAACAAAGGATTCTAAGAGAATTAAGCAAATTTGATATAAGAAGTAAATTGGAAATTGATTTCAAATCTGAAACATGAAAAAAATGCTTTCATGTCCCTTTAAACTTTACCGGTTCAAGTCATACTCCAGGCAGCTAGATTTTCCTTTTTTAATAATTATACAGGGAAAAAAGAATTAGCTAAAATATTTACAGTTCATGCTGTTGTGTATGTGTCCTATATAAGTTCTGAGTTCAAATAACCTTAAAGGGACACTGAACCACAATTTTTTTCTTTTGTGATTCAGATAGAGCATGCAATTTTAAGCAACTTTCTAATTTACTCCTATTAGCAAATGTTCTTCATTCTCTTGGTATCTTTATTTGAAAAGCAAGAATGTAAGTTTAGATGCCGGCCCATTTTGGTGAACAACCTGGGTTATTCTTGCTGATTGGTGGATACATTCATCCACCAATAAACAAGTGCTGTCCAAGGTTCTGGACTTTCTTTTTCAAATAAAGATAGCAAGAGAACGAAGAAAAATTGATAATAGGAGTAAATTAGAAAGTTGCTTAAAATTGCATGCTATATCTGAATCACAAAAGAAAAAAATTGGCTTCAGTGTCCCTTTAACTTCTTATCTGTGTCTGCAATGTGTTGTAGCCAACTGGTTAAAAACATTTTATTGTTTGTGTCATACAAGTTAAAAAAAAAGGAAATGAAATGGCAAAAGATTTATGCGCATGCCAGTATTCTCCCTCTCAACCATAAAAAAGCAAGGAATTCCTGGTTTCAGATTTGTCTTAAAGGGACACTGAACCAAAAATGTTTCTTTCATGATTCAGATAGAACATGAAATTTTAAGCAACTTTCTAATTTACTCCTATTATCAATTTTTCTTCGTTGTCTTGCTATCTTTGTTTAAAAGCAGGAATGTAAATCTTAGCAGCCAGCCCATTTTAGGTTCAGCACCATGGATAGCGCTTGCTTATTGGAGTCTTAAATTTACCCACCAATAAGCAAGCATAACCCAAGTTCTCAACCAAAAATGGGCTGGCTCCTATGCATCACATTGCTGCTTTTTAAATAAAGATAGCAAGAGAAGGAATAAATATTGATAACAGGAGTAAATTAGAAAGTTGCTTAAAATGGCATTCTCTATCTCAATCATGAAAGAAAAAAAAATGGGTTTAGTGTCCCTTTAACCCCTTAATGACCAAGGACGTACGCCACACGTCCTCAAAAAAAATACAGTTAATGACCGAGGACGTGTGGCGTACGTCCTTGGTCTGGAAAGCAGCTGGAAGCGATCCTGCTCGCTTCCAGCTGCTTTCCGGTTATTGCAGTGATGCCTCGATATCGAGGCATCCTGCAATAACCCCCCTTGGCCATCCGATCCAGAGAGAGCCACTCTGTGGCCCTCTCTGCACCGGACATCGGTGGCCGGTATCGTTGGTGGGTGGGAGCAAGTCTGGGAGGCGGGTGGGCGGCCATCGATGTGCCGAGTGGAGGGAAGGGGGGCGGGATCGGGGGCGGAACAGGCGGGTGGGCGCGTGCACAGGGCGGGAGCGGGAGGGAACCGCTGCACTACAGAAAAATAAAACTGTTAAAAGTTTAAAAAAAAATGTTTTTATATTTAGAAATACACAGCTAAGGGATCAGGAAGGGGTGGGGGGTTGGTCTTGGGGGGGGGGAAGCTACACTACAGAAAAGGGCTTTTTTTTTTTTAAAAAAAAGGCATATTTGTTGCTAAACTGGGTACTGGCAGACAGCTGCCAGTACCCAAGATGGCGCCCATTAAGGCAGAGGGGGAGGGTTAGAGAGCTGTTTGGTGGGGGATCAGTGAGGTTGGGGACTAAGGGGGGATCCTACACAGCAGCATATGTAAATATGCCAAAACAAAAAACAAAAAAAAGCCCAAATATAGCTTCTATTTTAGTACTGGCAGAGTTTCTGCCAGTACTTAAGATGGCAGGGACAATAGTGGGGTGGGGGAGGGAAGAGAGCTGTTTGGGAGGGATCAGGGGGTCTCATGTTTCAGGTGGGAGGCTGAGCTCTACACTAAAGCTAAAATTAACCCTGCAAGCTACATAATTAACCCCTTAACTGCTAGCCATAATACACGTGTGAAATGCAGCGGCATTTGGCAGCCTTCTAATTACCAAAAAGCAACGCCAAAGCCATATATGTCTGCTATTTCTGAACAAAGGGGATCCCAGAGAAGCATTTACAACCATTTGTGCAATAATTGCACAAGCTGTTTGTAAATGATTTCAGTGAGAAACCTAAAATTGTGAAAAATGTAACGTTTTTTTTAATTTGATCGCATTTGGCGGTGAAATGGTGGCATGAAATATACCAAAATTGGCCTAGATCAATATTTGGGGTTGTCTACTACACTACACTAAAGCTAAAAGTATCCCTAAAAGCTCCCTACATGCTCCATAATTAACCCCTTCACTGCTGGGCATAATACACGTGTAGTGCGCAGTGGCATTTAGCAGCCTTCTAATTACTAAAATGCAACGCCAAAGCCATATATGTCTGCTATTTCTGAACAAAGGGGATCCCAGAGAAGCATTTACAACCATTTAAGCCATAATTGCACAAGCTGTTTGTAAATAATTTCAGGGAGAAACCAAAAGTTTGTGAAAAAATTAGTAGAAAAGTGAACGATTTTTTGTATTTAATCGCATTTGGCGGTGAAATGGTGGCATGAAATATACCAAAATGGGCCTAGATGAATACTTTGGGATGTCTACTAAAAAAAAAATATATACATGTCAAGGGATATTCAGGGATTCCTGAAAGATATCAGTCTAATGTATCTAGCGCTAATTTTGAAAAATAATGGTTTGGAAATAGCAAAGTGCTACTTGTATTTATGGCCCTATAACTTACAAAAAAAGCAAAGAACATGTAAACATTGGGTATTTCTAAACTCAGGACAAAATTTAGAAACTATTTAGCGCGGGTGTTTTTTGGTGGTTGTAGATGTGTAACAGATTTTGGGGGTCATAGTTAGAAAAAGTGTTTTTTTTTTTCAATTTTTTCCCCATATTTTATCATTTTTTTATAGTAAATTATAAGATATGATGAAAATAATGGTATCTTTAGAAAGTCCATTTAATGGCGAGAAAAACTGTATATAATATGTGTGGGTACGGTAAATGAGTAAGAGGAAAATTACAGCTAAACAAAAACACTGCAGAAATGTAAAAATAGCCTTGGTCCCAAACGGACAGAAAATGGAAAAGTGCTGTGGTCATTAAGGGGTTAATGGAGATTTGAAAATAAAGGACTGCTCTAAAAAAAAAAAAAAAAATTAACAAAACAAAAAAAAAACGTGTTTACATTAGAAGTGCAGAGTAAGTTTAAAATTATCATTAAAAGAGAACTGAAACCTGTTTTTTTTTTTTTTTTGCTGTGTGCATGGTTGTGTGTTATTTAGGTGGCTCCTGAGCAAATCTGTTTAGGGGCTCCATAAAGGTAAATACAGCCAGTGTTTTATAAACAATAATCTATATTCCTTGTAGCTTTCTCATTACAACTAACCTGAACAGGTGGTTTTGTCAGTGACAGTACCTCCCTTATCAAACACATGATAGTAAGAGATTACAGCTTGTGAGGGGCAGCAGGAATTCAGACAGACTCGCAATGGACAGAGACTTTTCCAATTGGTATCAAAGCCGATTACTGCTAACTTCCCACGTGACGCACCACCTTCTGTCCAAACTGACATAGCTGCTTAGATCTCCCTGAAGGGAGGCGCATTCAGATTTGCCGATTAGCAGTTTCATATCGGTTTGTGGCACAAGCGCATATAAATACTTGTGTGTCTACAGTTCTTTATTCCACACAACACTTAGTAAGACGGTTTCTAATATAAGAAACTGCAGCTTCTCACTGTGCTCACAACAAACTGCACCACAGAGTGGCAGCAGCAAAGTGACTGACTTTTTTATGGAGCAATATATTCACCAATAAAGAGTGACAGAGACAGCACGACTCCCAGCTGCAGCTATCAACTGTTCATTTGACAGCAGAGTCAGTGCAGCGATCAGTTATTCTCTCTCCTCTCTCTTATCCTCATGATGAAGGGGCTTACAAAACCCACCCCGACCTCTATCACAGCCTCTCACCCATTTGTTCATTTAAGGTGGATTAGCCTCAGTTACTGCTCATTGATAGAAATAGGCTATAAGAAGAAGATAATTAATACATTTATATTATATCAACCAATGTTTATTTATAGATAATTAAAAAAATGGAGATTGTGTTAAATATCTGAGTTTTTTTTTCATTAGAGAGAAACCTTTGCAAACATACCCAGTTCCTTTTACTGTACTGATCTGATATTTTGGCTTCCTAACAGTATACATTACTTAAGAGAACATTGCAATACGTTGTCACCAATAGTTCTCTGCCTTTTGAACAATCTGACTGTAAGTCATCCACATTCTTTTTTGTGAGTGAACAGCACAGCCAATCAGATGCCATACTAAATGTCCCCTTGACATTAAAGGGAGAGTATACTGTAAGATTATATGACTTTTTAATGGGTTCCCAACAATCTATTTTACAGTATTTTTTTTTTTTTTACAAGTAGCCTCTTTGCTACCTCTAACTATACTGAAAATGTCAGTACAGCTGCATTACTGTTTTAGGTGGTGTAAATAATAACAGTACAAGACATTAGTGTACAGAAGCTACGATCTTAGAGGAGAACCAACAGGAACAGGAAATGCAAAAAACAGGAAACAAGTGCAATAGAAATAAATTATAGAGTTGCATATAAAATAAACATAACAGCCATAGCATCTCTCTCTTTTAGTGTTAAGAAATCAACATTATGAAATGTTGGATGAGTCCTTGTAATAACACATTCTACAGCTTAAAGGGATGGTAAACTCAGTATAGGCATATATTACATCAAGATTGTCTATTTTTATTACATCTTCACACAAAATTTCCATTAAAACATGATATAGCCATTTACTTACTATTTCCTAATAAAGAATATACTGGTTCCGTAAAATCGCCAGCCCACCGTGACGTCACATAAATTTTTCCTTTGTGTGTCCAATGATCTTTCCTGTCGCTAGACAGGCTTCCTGCAATACATTTTTTGCGTATGCGCCCTAACAACCAATTCCTAGGATCGTAACAACCAATCAGCAGATTTTGCGCGTGCACATTCTATTTGGCGCATGCGTGTTATGTTAGTTTCAACACGGCACTCCGTTAGGACTTATGAAATATTAACCTTTTCTAAATGGGTAAGACCGCTCGCACACCCGATACACAGAAATGTTGCGATCGCAATGAAAAACTAAACATTGAATGTCACGAGTCAATGTTTACTTGATATACTCATGCAAACCAATGCGCATGCGTTAAAAATTAGAATATCGGGAGCGAACATTCTGACGTGAGGAGAGGGTGGAGACAGGACAAAGCACATAATAGTGTTAGAGATAGATAAGAGGGGCGGAGCAAGGCGGAGAGAAGCAGAGCAACAAGGTTAAATAAAATTATTAAAATTTACAATAAAATACATATAAATATATAAAACGGATAATGCGGTTTAGTAAATTATAACCATACAAATGTAAATATGTGATTATCAATTAAATGAGTTTACCATCACTTTAAGTTTCTTGGGCGGTTGTGAATTTCTGCCACTACGGGTGAAAACAAGCCCTCCTTGTACAAAGAGTTTCTTAGCCCTCTCTGAGGTTACTGGGTTCTTCTCAATACTTGCTGGCATGCTCTGTGCTTGACTGCCATCAGGTGTACCTGCTTGCTCAGGAATGTCATTAATATTAGTCTGGCATCACCTCTGTACATTCCTTACTGCCAATGGATGAGTGTGCCCTTGTAATATCAGATGAGTCTGGTCTGTCAACTGGATATTGAGAATCAGGCTGCTCAGCCACTCGCAGATCCACGGGATTGCGGCGATAGAGGGTTCCTTCAATGTCCACAAGATAGGAGCGTGGTGTAACTTTTGGCAGACATTCTCCAACGACTTGTTTGATCTCCAGGCAGCGGTTTCATACGGATTCGTTCCCCAGTATTCAATTCAGGCAAATCTCTGGCAGATGTGTCATATCGTTCCTTAAATACTTGCTTCTTAAGTCGTTACTTTTCTGGTATACCATGTATCACAGAGAGTTCAAGTAGCTTGTTGGCAACTGGTAAGGAGGTCTTTAATCTCCTTGACATCAGTCTCTGTGCCGGACTACTATCCATGCCCTCGGTTGGAGTGTTTCTCAAATGTAAGATGGTCTTCCACGGTTCTTTACCATCACTCTGTGCTTTCTTGCATACATTTTTAACAATCTTCACAGCAGATTCAGCTTTGCTGTTAGCCTGTGGATAACGTGGTGAAGAAGTCACAGTCTCAAACTCCCATTCAGTGGCAAATTTGCGGAATTGTAAGCTTGCGAACTGAGGGCCATTATCAGAGATCCCTTTATCTGGTTGTCCATGACGTGCAAACTGAGCCTTGCACCTCTTAACTGTAGTTTCAGTGTATAAGTCAGGAAGATGTTCAATTTCACAGAAGTCTGAGTAATGATCGATTAATATCAGATACTCTTTTCCTGCGTAGTTGAATAAGTCTATATTAACAATTACCTATAGAAAAATTATGTAATAAAAAAGCAGCAGAAGAAATCACACACACCATGGATTGTGTGAGTGATAGGTAATGTTAATTTTCAATTGAAGTATTGGCCTTTATGCATGTATGCAGAGATAAGAAGGCATTGGTGTATAAAGAGAAAGATAAGATAAATAGGTCAACTCTCCCAGCAAACTCAAATCATTTGAATTGGTTATGGTTTTACTGAGCAAAAACAACTATTAATAAATAAATAATTAAATAAACATCAAAGAGCAATTTCCCATACATTTTTTTTACTCTACAGTTGGTATAACAATTAATTGGAAATATGTTAAGGGTTAAAATATTGTATACTACACTGTCCCTTTCAGCAGAGCACGCACCTTCAGCTTTGCTATAGTAGCTATTGCAATTTGCAACCTAATAAGGTGTCACACATTTCTACACTGTAGATGACTTATGACTATGTGCTGCAAGGTTTGAAATATATTGCAGTAATAACTAAGGTTTATTGTCTTTTTAAGTTTGATTGTCTCTTAGGCAATATTTCAGAGCCACATATCTTGTTAATGCAGCAGTAAAATTGGCTGCAGATTTCCAGCATATTATTTCTAAAGCTTTTGAATTATAATAGAAAGAAAAACATGCACATTATTCAACTGTGTAGGGTAAAACATCTATATTGAAATAATTGTGATCTTGACCACTTATGTTAACACAAAGTAAGGAGACCAGATGTCCCAATTTGTCCAGAACAGTCTCGAATTTAGGAAGTCTGTACCTAATTTTTTAGTTGTCCCAGATTTTCTCAAATTTGTCTTGCAAAGCATTGTGCTACTTATTTGGCATTAGAGTACCCAAAATGAGCGCTACTTACATATCACAAGAAATTACTATTCCCTCTAAAGTGTGCGCACTCACACCTTATGGGGTACCGTGATTTGTCACGCTAAATAAGTTGCGCTCATTTTTGCACCATTTCACTTGTGCTACTTCCGACGAGGGCAAACAGGCGTGATAAACCCGATATCTCTCACACGTAACTGTTAGCGTACCATGTGTAATCTGACGCTCAGTTTGTATGCTGGATTGCCGGAATGCCTATCAGCTTGTTAACTGTGTGTAATTATAGTAGCACTGCTGCTGCTTTACACTAACAAATAATCATTTCTGCTCACAACTAGTATTAAATAGACAGTTTTTTAGCACCTCCTCAACATTTATGAGATGCCTGAATTTGTGTCAGAAAAATCAGGTCACCTTACGTAAAAGGACACTAATCTGTTAAAGCATTTTATAATTGCACTGTTGTTTGCACAAAATCATGTGTTTTACCCCTGCAAAAGGGGGTACATATTAGTAATGCAATACTAGAAGCAAGAGGCATATATGTGCAGCCACCAATCAGCAGCTAGCTAGTCCTAAGCCTACTTAGGTATGCTTTTCAACAAAGTACACCAAGAGAATTTAGAAAATGTGATAGCAGAAGTAAATTAAAAAATCTTTTTAAACTATGCTCTATTTGAACCATGCAAGTTTAATTTTATCTTTTAAGTCTTGTTAATTGAAAATAGGCAAATTAATTGAAAATGTCCATATTTTGATTTGAGATATATATATATATATATATATATATATACATACATAATATAAATATATATATATATATATATATATATATATAGCATTATTTGGAAGTGAAGGGCACTCTCAGGCATTTGTAGAGAAACACAAAAAATGTTTTATTGAATCATAAAAAACAGAGTCGACGTTTCGGCTCACATCTGAGTCTTCTTCAAGACAAAGAGAATCTTCAATCGGCATGTAGCCGTGCTCCCAACACAGGATATATATACAGTGTGAGTGTATGTACAGATTTGTAAGGAAGTTTATCATATAGTTCCTGGAAAGTAAAACGATATGCATTGCAATATTAACATCTTTATTACCTCATTATGTATCAGGAATATTTTACTAATATGATTTTAATAAAGGACAAAGTACCCTTTCATAAAATAAAATTATAGTCCGGTATAAAATTTTGCATTTCAATAACTTTCTTTTCACCTCTTTCTAACCCTTTACCCCTTTAATAATAAAATTATTTTTTTCCAGCAACATAAATGTTTTTTTTCACAGTAAAAGCAATCATATTGTGATACTCCCATGACAATACCTTAAATCGTTCAAAAATGGCGTATATATATTTCTGGCTAAAACAGAATTCAGGAATGATTGCTTTTGTTAAATAGGTTGGCTTTCTAATTGTTTAATGTAAGTTCAGTTATCAGCTTCTTTAGCGTAAATCAGGTAGTCCCTGTATAGGTTGAACTCGATGGATTTCTGTCTTTCAACCTCATCTACTATGTTGCTATGTTACTATGGTTTCAGTATTTGCAAGTAATCCTTACATAGAAACAGTAGGCAGCATATCATCATTTATGTTTGAAGAACAAAAAAATATATTTCAGTACATTTTAAAGATAAATAATTTCAATGCATTTCCATAAACAGTAATTTGTATGTTATGGTAGCCAATTTGAAATGGAGAATAAGAAGAAAGAAAGAAAGAAAGAGAAAAGAAAAACAGTCCAACTATCCAGAGAGAAGAAACCACGCTATCAGAAATTGTGACACCCTGTTTTGAATCTCTTCTCCAGATCACAAATTAGGTAATAAACATAATTATTAAAAAAGTGCAATTAGCCTCCAGTTAAATAGTAAGACCTTACAAATCTTGTTTTACACGGTCTAAGATTAATGGGACAGTGAGCAACCAGAGATTTTAATTTAAAATGTTTAGTAATTGCTAAATACTTTCATTATTTATTTTGTTTGTTTTCCATGTAACTGAGCTCTGAAAGTTGTAGATTTTCTAATTATCAGAGCCGGAAATACACATTGCGGACTTCTCAAGAAGAACCCTGCTAATAACTTTCCTGCATTGACTTTAACGGATAACAACTGAAAAACAATTGTCTATTTACAGGGTGTTTATTTAAAGGGACAGTCAACACCAAAATTGTTATTGTTTAAAATTATAGATAATGCATTTACTACCCATACCCCAGCTTTGCACAACCAACATTGTTATATTAATATACTTTATAACCTTAAAACCTCTAAATGTCTGCCTGTTTCTAAGCCACTAAAGACAGCCTCTTATCACGTGTTTTTTTATTTGCTTTTCACAACAGGGTAGTGCCTGTTCATGTGAGCCATATAGATAACATTGTACTTACGCCCGTGGGTTGTGGCAGACACTGCACTAATTGGATAAAATGCAAGTCAATAAATAAAAAGTCATGTGATCAGGGGGCTGTCAGAAAAAGGCTTAGATACAAGGTAATCACAGAGGTAAAAAGTATATTAATTTAACTGTGTTGGTTATGCAAAACTAGGGAATGGGTAATAAAGGGATTATCTATCTTTTTTTTATCAATAACAATTCTTGAGTTGACTGCCCCTTGAACAAATTAAACATGATTTACTAATAGAAACATATGCATATGACATTTTTTACAGACACACTCCAAGCCACTGTACCTGCAAAAAAGCACCAAGGCAATAATGCAGAGGGCATCTGGAAAACACCAGAGGCAATCTTGTTTTTAGCACATATATATATTTATTTATTTATTGAAATCATTATTTTGTTAATTGAAATAGCTCAGATTTTCAGTATGTATCCACACACAGGTTGATATCCCCATAAACCAGTAATGATTAGGCATCTGGCTATCAGAGCTTCACAACAAAATTATGCGCTTGATTATAATCTTTCATTTAAAGGGACTGTGTACTGTAATTGTTTTCTCCTCCTCTATGTGTTCCAAATTATATATTTGACCTGCTGGAGTGTATTAAATTGCTTACAAATAGCTGCTTTCCCTTTATTTGTAATTTGAAATAGCTGCTTTTGTCTGATGTATCCCACGTATACTGAAAATGTCAATACTTATACTACTGGTTATAGAAAAACAATGTAAACAAAAAGATTTACAAATAATCACGCTCCCAGTGAGTAATGGTAAGTAGACTTGTGCAGCACTGAATAATTTGTTTTCTGCAAGAATCATTCAGAACCATTATTCTGAACAATACGTTTTTCAGAATATTTGTGTGCTACAGTATTCAGTATTTTCGTTAAAATTTTCGTTAAAACAAATGTGAATGTTCTCTGTCCCTGTCAACTTGATACTTACCTGTAGTGAGCGGAGGAGCCGCACTAACCCTCTTCTTCATGGACTCTCAGACTGCGCTAATGCTCCTATTAGCGCGACTCCCCATCACTCTACAGGTACATTAGTGCGGCAGATCTCTTCTCCTTTAGCGCAGGCGTGGGATGCACTAATGTGGCCCTTCTTCACAGAGTCCAGGGCCTAATTCTCCTATAAGCGCAGCCCTGGACTCTGTAAAGAAGGTTGGGATTAGCGCGCCCCCGGTTTACGCTAAATGAGAAGGGATCCGCCATGCTAATGTACTTGTAACACACTATCGAGTCGCGTAATAGGAGCATTGGCACAGACTGGGAGCCTATGAAGAAAAAGAGGATTATCGGAGCTCCCCAGCGAGCTTACAGGTACGTAACACACGTCATGTAAAGAATAACGAAAATATACTTATGATTATTATCATATACTCATGATTATTATTATATTCGCTATTCTTTTAATTAGTGCATTTGGATATTCGTTTCGTCAAAACAAATATCCGTATTTTTTTGTTACAAATTGACATTTGTAGCGAAACAAATGCACATCCCTAATGCTAAGTAATAATGCTAAGTAATGGTCTCACTGTGTATAGAGAGATAAGAAAATGGAAGCTCAGCCCATTCCATTGGGTTGTGGTTTCAGTTACCAGAGACAGTTATTTTATATAAAAAAATACATTTTTTTTATAAAAACAATTGTACAGTACACTGTCCCTTTAATAATTATTGACATGTTAAATGCTAACAGGAACCAACGCCATCAGATACAAATGCTATTTGCTTAATCAATTATTATTATTATTCAATTATTATTATTATTATTATTTTTAAATAATAATACACATTTTTACACTAATAAAAAATAGCTAAATCAATAATCCAACACATACACGTGCCCACTATAGCAATAATGCCCCTGACATGTATATGTATCACTATGGTTTTGGAGCACAAGAGGTTAATTGCACAGATGCTGCCTATAGCATCACAGAACACTACCAGTCAACATACAGGTCAGGTTCTTCAGCCTGTGATCTAGTTACTAAACCCATTCATTTGTTTGTCATTATTCCTGGAATTTTGTTTTCAGATTTTGAAATCAAGAGAAATATAATGATTTTGTGTTGTTTTAAGAAGGAAAAGATTTTGCCCTGGAGGGGTATTAACGGCAGCAGAATAATTTGCTAATTGTAATGATATTGACAGAATTCAAAAATCGTTATCGGTGTAAAACAAATGCAAGATTGTGATCAATATATTTGGAGCTACAAGTTGCTGCTTAAAAGAAAAGGGACACACACAATTCTAAAGATAATTTCACTATAACCTGCGCCTATATCCGCATTAGAAAACCTTTATTATTACACAATGCAGCTATTTGCATCTGGACTTTTCTTTTATAGTAGTTTTCTGTGTGTTTCGCTAATACCACCTTAAGCACATCGAGCAGGGAGGCATGGGCGGGGTTAGCGCTGAGTGCTGGCTGCTTTAGCCTCAGACACTGGAGCTGCTCGGGATATAGAATCTTACAGACACCTGCAGCAAATCTCAGTCGCACACCTCGTGTTTTTATTTATTTATTTTTTGCACTAACTTCATGAGCCGATACTAGAGAAGTGGAACAAATCACCCAGTATTAGCTGATGAGGTGCAGAGACTGAAATCCACACAAAGTATTCGGCACAGAACAAAATTCCTGTGAAAGTACCAGATCTGCGCTTTATTACCGAAACTGGATCTTTAAACACAGGGCAAGAACACCGAAGTGGGACAGAAGTGAGATCCAAGGCAAGCAACTGGGAGCAGATGTCCGGCAAGACCCGGGAGACTTCTCTGCCCGCAGAGCTCCCATAGGGCATAGACAGCTATTTTCACAAACCGTCACTGAGGCATTATATAAACATGCACAGCATATGACAAACACATTATACATGTGACAATGTGTTACACGAAATGAACATTAACAAACTGTGAACGGAAATTAAGTGCATTCACATATTCTATTTAAATAGTTTGGTCATTCTTAAAAACTGCTCGGATAAAGATCACTAGGCTTATCCTGGTGCATGCACATCTTGTACAGTCTATATAAATATTGCATGTGCACTTTTAGCATTCACTGATTGTTGCATAAACAGGGTATTGGTTCAGATATAATATCACTGATCACATACATTATATTATCTAGGTGCACTTGCCCCTGCGGTGCTGTTCTGCTCTGTGCCTTTCCCCGAGGAGCTGTGCTGGAGCAAGCATGCCCTGAAGTGCAGAATGCAGAAGGGCGTGCGCTGCAACGAGGGCCACGCTCTGTACCTGGCCCTACTAGCCCGAAAGGAGGGTACCAAGAGGGGCTTTATCTGCAAAAAGGCGTCTGAGACCAACAGGTGGCATGAGAAGTTGTTTGCCCTCTACCAAAATGTTCTTTTTTATTTCGAAAATGAACAGAGTGGAAGGCCCTCAGGGATGTACTTGTTGGAGGGTTGCAGCTGTGAGCGGATACCTCCACCTATAGTGGCCAGTGGAAGCAAGGAAACCATGGAGAAGCAGGTACTCATTTGGCTATAGGCAAAGTAATCAAAGATGTATTGAGGGAGAACAACCATTCAAATTCCTGTTATGCTAGAAGTATATGAGTTAATGTGAATCAAGTGGTATCAGGAATTTAAGTCATTTTTCTCCTTGAAGAGTTCTTTAATTCTTATTGAGGCAACAACTATTCAAAGTATAAGTAAATTATTTTTTCATTTTTCTTTTGAGTTATCCATAAGATTAACAAGCTGGGGATTTGCTATGCCAGTGATTTTTAACCTTTTTTTTTGCCGTGGCACACTTTTTTACATTAAAAAATCCTGTGGCACACCACCATCCCAAAATTTAAAAAAAATCACACATTGTAGCCTAATACAGCATATATATATATATATATATATATATAAACATACACACAAACACACACATACTGTATGTATTGTGCTGTTATGCCATGCCTCCTACAAACAACCCCTGCACTGGGAGTAAAAAACAAGCAAAGTTTAAAAAATATGTCACACTGTTGTCAGTCTGCCGTGGCACACCTGAGGATCTCTCACGGCACACTGGTTGAAAAACACTGTGCTATGCAATATGTGGTGACCCTCATTGGTAGATAAGTGGTTTTAGGTCAAACTGTTAATTTGCATCAACCCAAAGCTGCTTTATATCATTTTAAAGATAAAGAGACTTTTTAATGTAAAAATGATATTACTGTGACACTGATGCTGCAATATGTTGCTATGCTTAGAGTTATAGAACTGTTTCTTTAAATTTATTGCATAGATCCTAGTCCCTTGTAAAAACATCTGTGTTAAAAAAATGTGTGCCTGTATATTCTGCATTAGTTTTATATTTACATGCACTTGCTACTATAAAACCTAATTTAGCTTATACTTGATTAAATGGTTAATCCAGATGCTTGAGCCTTTATGGCTAAAGCAGAACATGATTCCGACTGTTGGTTGCCACAAGGAAGGCTGCAGTGCTAATGCAAGTGTGTAGAACGCATCAGTCTGATAGCACAGAGTGAAAAGTTTAGAAAAATCAGAGCCAGATTTAGAGGCAGGACTGAAAGGAACAAGTATGTTAATAATGAAAGTATGCAGAATATAAACAGTTACCCTTTGCTTCTCATATAAACTGTATGAAGAGAATTCTGTGATGCATTAAATAGACAAACATAGTGTATTAAAATTGTTAGCATTGTTTATCAAGTACAGTTATTATTGTTAATTAGTTTAGCACTGCCAAATGATGTAGTGTGGGGTACATAAGTAGGGGTATATAATGACAAAGGTTTGTGTTAAGATACAAATATGTAATAAAAGACTAAGCAAAAAAAAAAAAAATGAATAAGGAATAGGGCTGGGCCCTGAAGAGCTTCCAGTCTACAGGTTGAGGGGATATAAGATTTGGGGTAACTTGTGATGTGGATTATAGTTGCAACAGTATTGTGGCCCAAAAGGAGGGCACAGAGAAGGGCATTAGCGAATGTAAATAGTATTTTACAATATACCAGAGCTTCCACCTATGCTGCATCTTGTGGGATTTCCTTGGTTTGGGCGCTTTGCTTGCAATCCCTCCTGCAGCTTCTCTGGACCTTATAAAAACCCTGGTTTGCTAAGAAGGGTCTAGCCACACCCCTAGTCTGCCAATTGCACAACCAATAACCCACCCAGTTCTGCCCACTTCCTAATCACCTCTGTTGTAATGCAAATCTGCCACCAGGTTGCAGCAACTGTGTCCCTCCCCCTTACAAGTTCTCTAACCTCTCCATCCCACGTAGTGCCCATGAAACCTTGGGAGGTATGAAATACTTATAGTTGCAAAAAATACCTGTTTACAAGTTAGCACTGCTATAACGATTACTTTTGTTTGCCTGTGATCTTATGCACATGAATCTGTTGTCAATCTACAAATAAATTATACAAATTTGCGTCTGTAGATACCCAGTTGTCCCTAATGACATGTTGTGTGACTTAGGAGCTTGAATTGGAGACAATGTGCATGATCAACAGCAGAGGATTCTTTCATTTGTTTCAAATTTCGGATTTTTGTACAACATTTTAACATTCTTTTAATGTAATAGTATTTCTAATTCTCTTTAAATGCAGTATTCAAATTATGCAATGTTAGAAATTAGAAACATTTGAATCGATATATTTGTATCTATTATGTAGCAATTTACTAAACTCCCTACCATATTAACTATTGAACTTCTGTATAGTATTTGGTAAATGGAATGGTACATTCGAAATTTCGAATGTGGATATTCAATCTAATTATGAACATTAAAAAACGAAAGTAACTTTAAAAAAACGGAAATAACATTCGATTACTGAATTTTATCAACATTTGTTTGTCCAAAACACATGTCCACGGGACTATTCATTCTACCAAGCAGATTGCACTTTAACCACATTCGCCCATCCCTAACTTCTGTGCACCTCAATAAGTACTTATATGTTCTTCTGATCTTTTTATTGCTCAATTGCTTTTAGTCATTTGGATGCATTGCATTTATTCATCAATTTTAGTGCTTCTTTCTGTGAGTTAGTCACACAAGATATAAAGATAGATATATATATAGCTGTGATTAGCTGTGCGCAGACAGGGGGCGGCATTGCACAAGAGCATTGCGCTCTTGTGCAATGCTAAATTCCGGCAGCGTAATTCAGCCCGCCAGTACACCCCTGTCCGCAGTAGCTTGATAAATCAACCCCTAAGTTCTGGATTTGCACGGATCTTAGTGTGTTGAACTTTAACAAGAAGAAATCTGGCTACAAAAAGAGCCGAATGCTGTGATTGGCCGCCACATTCAGATCGTCGCGAATCATCTGAATGAACATGCCTTGTTTGCGGAAACATACAAAAGTGAAAACAAGCCCTACTACAGAGTACAAAAAATGATTTTTTGTTTATTATTTTTCTCTAGTATACATGGTGAACAGTGTGAGAGTCATTATCATCTAAATAGTTTAGTCAAACATTTATAGTTTGTTATTTAATAAATCCTAATGTTCACAGTCATCCCTGTCAAAACTGTACTTAGCATATTAAAATGAATGTATAAATCACCACTTTTTTGGGAGTCACCAAATGACAATCGTTGCTGCACGGTTCATTGGCTGCATTGTTCAGGTGTGTCTGACTGAGCTGATACATGCTCGTTAGAAGTCAATCAGCTGTATGTGTATTATAAGCCCCAAAAAGAAATTTAATTCCAGAAACCATCTATATCTTGTGATTCACTGTTTACAGGGAGAGTAAAAGTAAAATGTGATTCATTTTGAGAAAGTAAAATATGCAGTGAAAAAGCTTGATCAATTAATTTTTTTTGGTTGGAATTTTAAAGGGACACTATAATCGGTTAGAACATGTAATTTTGGCACTACTTGTTGTAAAAAAATAATCTGTTTTTAAGCCTTGCAAAGGGGTCAATCACATCGGTATAGTCTTGTGAGCTGCAAATACTTCAGCGTCTAGAGCAGAGCTTTCCAAACTTTTCTTGTTGGTGACATACTTTTTAGACCTACATCATTTCGCGACACGGTAATTAATTCAGTTGTACTAGCAAAAAGGAGGTTAAACTAACTTGTTTTAAAATATACGGACACATACATAAATTATATAATAATATGTATTTACAAGTAACAGTATGTATGTGCAAGAATTAAAAAAAAGTTTAACACCAATAACTACTTACTATTTTAATGGGATGTATATATATCCATATATCAAGAGCAGGAGCAGCAATGCACTACTAGGAGCTAGCTGCAAAAAAAACCCCTCTGACTTAAGCTCAGCGTTTAAGCTGCCACCCTCAGAGCTCCGTGAGCCCTGCTGACTACTGCCCGCGCTGCAAACACACTGCTGTCCCACTCACTGACTACACATGCAGTCACAAGCCAATTAAGGAGACTACACGTGCAGTCAGGAGCCAATGTGCCGCCAAAGCCGCCAATGGGAATAGTTTCAGTTCCCACTGAGCTGCGCCAATTGGTTAAGATGATCTGTGACCCACTAGGTATCAATCATGTGTCAACCATGTGATATGCATAGCAGGCAGGCGGAAAGTCAGAAACCAAAAAAAAAATATTAAAAAAAATATTAAATTTAAAAAAAAATTGTGCTGAAGCAGGGACACACCTACACACTGCTGCCGACACACTAGTGTGTCCCGACACACAGTTTGGAAAGCACTGGTCTAGAGTAACAAAGTCAGTTATTTGCAGGTTGTGTGCCTCTGTCAGCTGACTCACTGGCTTTTTCCTGCTTGGGACCAGCAGTTCTCTGCAGTTTCTTATCAGGACTTTAGCTGTGTGTTTAACCTGTGTGCTTTGGTTAAACACACAGAGACCCATATTGAGTAGAGAAAACATTAAATATAGTTAATAAATAAATAAATAAATAAATATATATATATATATATATATATATATATATATATATATATATATATATATATATAATAAAAGCATGTTATTTTTCCACTGCAATATCCATTTAAAGTAAAGGTCAATTTTGATGAATTAGTGCCCGGTTTTTAATAATCCTATTAAAAACAAGGGCACTTTAATTCATTAAAATTGACATTTCACTCGTTTTCTTCAAAAACCTATCTTTTAATCCTGGCAGCTGCTCCAGCACTTCCTCCGCCTATCGCAAGCCGTCTTCACGGGTCCAAAATGACTAATCCGGCTTCCTCCAATCACGGCATTGCATCAGGCCAAGATTCCCCCGGGGAAAGCCGTGATTGGAGAAAGCCTCTTGCAGAGGCTTCCAACGGCCGTGGGAATCGCTGGAGCGGCTGCCAGAAAGAAAAGGTACGTTTTTAAAGAAAAAGAGTGAAATGTCAATTTTTATGAATTAAAGTGCCCTTGTTTTTAATAGGATTATTAAAAACCGGGCACTAATTCATCAAAATTGACCTTTACTTTAAATTGACCTTTACTTTAAATGGATAATACCTGTTTACAAGTTAGCACTGCTATAACGATTACTTTTGTTTGCCTGTGATCTTATGCACATGAATCTGTTGTCAATCTACAAATAAATTATACAAATTTGCGTCTGTAGATACCCAGTTGTCCCTAATGACATGTTGTGTGACTTAGGAGCTTGAATTGGAGACAATGTGCATGATCAACAGCAGAGGATTCTTTCATTTGTTTCAAATTTCGGATTTTTGTACAACATTTTAACATTCTTTTAATGTAATAGTATTTCTAATTCTCTTTAAATGCAGTATTCAAATTATGCAATGTTAGAAATTAGAAACATTTGAATCGATATATTTGTATCTATTATGTAGCAATTTACTAAACTCCCTACCATATTAACTATTGAACTTCTGTATAGTATTTGGTAAATGGAATGGTACATTCGAAATTTCGAATGTGGATATTCAATCTAATTATGAACATTAAAAAACGAAAGTAACTTTAAAAAAACGGAAATAACATTCGATTACTGAATTTTATCAACATTTGTTTGTCCAAAACACATGTCCACGGGACTATTCATTCTACCAAGCAGATTGCACTTTAACCACATTCGCCCATCCCTAACTTCTGTGCACCTCAATAAGTACTTATATGTTCTTCTGATCTTTTTATTGCTCAATTGCTTTTAGTCATTTGGATGCATTGCATTTATTCATCAATTTTAGTGCTTCTTTCTGTGAGTTAGTCACACAAGATATAAAGATAGATATATATATAGCTGTGATTAGCTGTGCGCAGACAGGGGGCGGCATTGCACAAGAGCATTGCGCTCTTGTGCAATGCTAAATTCCGGCAGCGTAATTCAGCCCGCCAGTACACCCCTGTCCGCAGTAGCTTGATAAATCAACCCCTAAGTTCTGGATTTGCACGGATCTTAGTGTGTTGAACTTTAACAAGAAGAAATCTGGCTACAAAAAGAGCCGAATGCTGTGATTGGCCGCCACATTCAGATCGTCGCGAATCATCTGAATGAACATGCCTTGTTTGCGGAAACATACAAAAGTGAAAACAAGCCCTACTACAGAGTACAAAAAATGATTTTTTGTTTATTATTTTTCTCTAGTATACATGGTGAACAGTGTGAGAGTCATTATCATCTAAATAGTTTAGTCAAACATTTATAGTTTGTTATTTAATAAATCCTAATGTTCACAGTCATCCCTGTCAAAACTGTACTTAGCATATTAAAATGAATGTATAAATCACCACTTTTTTGGGAGTCACCAAATGACAATCGTTGCTGCACGGTTCATTGGCTGCATTGTTCAGGTGTGTCTGACTGAGCTGATACATGCTCGTTAGAAGTCAATCAGCTGTATGTGTATTATAAGCCCCAAAAAGAAATTTAATTCCAGAAACCATCTATATCTTGTGATTCACTGTTTACAGGGAGAGTAAAAGTAAAATGTGATTCATTTTGAGAAAGTAAAATATGCAGTGAAAAAGCTTGATCAATTAATTTTTTTTGGTTGGAATTTTAAAGGGACACTATAATCGGTTAGAACATGTAATTTTGGCACTACTTGTTGTAAAAAAATAATCTGTTTTTAAGCCTTGCAAAGGGGTCAATCACATCGGTATAGTCTTGTGAGCTGCAAATACTTCAGCGTCTAGAGCAGAGCTTTCCAAACTTTTCTTGTTGGTGACATACTTTTTAGACCTACATCATTTCGCGACACGGTAATTAATTCAGTTGTACTAGCAAAAAGGAGGTTAAACTAACTTGTTTTAAAATATACGGACACATACATAAATTATATAATAATATGTATTTACAAGTAACAGTATGTATGTGCAAGAATTAAAAAAAAGTTTAACACCAATAACTACTTACTATTTTAATGGGATGTATATATATCCATATATCAAGAGCAGGAGCAGCAATGCACTACTAGGAGCTAGCTGCAAAAAAAACCCCTCTGACTTAAGCTCAGCGTTTAAGCTGCCACCCTCAGAGCTCCGTGAGCCCTGCTGACTACTGCCCGCGCTGCAAACACACTGCTGTCCCACTCACTGACTACACATGCAGTCACAAGCCAATTAAGGAGACTACACGTGCAGTCAGGAGCCAATGTGCCGCCAAAGCCGCCAATGGGAATAGTTTCAGTTCCCACTGAGCTGCGCCAATTGGTTAAGATGATCTGTGACCCACTAGGTATCAATCATGTGTCAACCATGTGATATGCATAGCAGGCAGGCGGAAAGTCAGAAACCAAAAAAAAAATATTAAAAAAAATATTAAATTTAAAAAAAAATTGTGCTGAAGCAGGGACACACCTACACACTGCTGCCGACACACTAGTGTGTCCCGACACACAGTTTGGAAAGCACTGGTCTAGAGTAACAAAGTCAGTTATTTGCAGGTTGTGTGCCTCTGTCAGCTGACTCACTGGCTTTTTCCTGCTTGGGACCAGCAGTTCTCTGCAGTTTCTTATCAGGACTTTAGCTGTGTGTTTAACCTGTGTGCTTTGGTTAAACACACAGAGACCCATATTGAGTAGAGAAAACATTAAATATAGTTAATAAATAAATAAATAAATAAATATATATATATATATATATATATATATATATATATATATATATATATATATATATATATATATATATATAATAAAAGCATGTTATTTTTCCACTGCAATATCCATTTAAAGTAAAGGTCAATTTTGATGAATTAGTGCCCGGTTTTTAATAATCCTATTAAAAACAAGGGCACTTTAATTCATTAAAATTGACATTTCACTCGTTTTCTTCAAAAACCTATCTTTTAATCCTGGCAGCTGCTCCAGCACTTCCTCCGCCTATCGCAAGCCGTCTTCACGGGTCCAAAATGACTAATCCGGCTTCCTCCAATCACGGCATTGCATCAGGCCAAGATTCCCCCGGGGAAAGCCGTGATTGGAGAAAGCCTCTTGCAGAGGCTTCCAACGGCCGTGGGAATCGCTGGAGCGGCTGCCAGAAAGAAAAGGTACGTTTTTAAAGAAAAAGAGTGAAATGTCAATTTTTATGAATTAAAGTGCCCTTGTTTTTAATAGGATTTTTAAAAACTGGGCACTAATTCATCAAAATTGACCTTCACTTTAAGAAGGTGTGAATGTACAGTAAACTTTGGAATTGTTTTTTTTTTATATTAACACTACTGCTGCCTAAGGTGTGTTTATTATTAAAAAAATTTTTTTTTATTGAGGTTCAAGTCAGTACATTCAGACTATGTCAGCAAAAAATAAAATTGCAGGTTAGTATCTTAAAACATGACCCAGATATGCCAATAAAAAGAAAAAAATACAATACATATTCATATGATATATTCAAAAGTGTTAGTATACGGGTAGTTTGCCAGTCAAATAATCTGGTCTATAAGGCCACATGTGGACCTTTCTGAAACATAAGGAAAGTAAAATACAGAAGGTAATTGTATACAAAAAAAGAAAAAGAGAATGCTCTTGCGTCTCAAAGAATGAACCTCTTTTTATATTTCTTTATCTGAACCAACGAGGACACTCTAAAGGTAAGTAAATGGACAAACAATGATCCTTATTAGGAAAGTAAGGAATACATTTAAAAGGAAAAAATAAGCATTCTATGGTATGATATTAGTGGTATCAGATGAAGTCCATGCTGTTGTTTTTACAGATATACGGACACATTTAAGAAAACAGGAACTAATCAGTTGCTTCTATGCTAAAGCATGTAAACATATAACTCTGGGATTTGGAAGATCTATAGGATACATTTTCCTAGGTTTATCAGGTAAACCTTGTTGGGGGGGCGGAGTTAATGGTTAAGAAGTGAGGATTTTGGTAGAAGTATACACAGCACAAAGTGAGGCTAACCTCCAAGAAATAACAAATGTGTGTTCTCAAGGTTATAAATAAAAAACTTTCTAATGTTTAGCAAGCTAACCAGTGCTATGCCATTTTTGGTCCCTTATTAATTGAGGTAACTAGTAGTTAAACAGTGCATAAGAAGTGAACATTTATATGTATGTCCAAAACTGAGCTTTGCTCTGTATAGTTGCCTGCTCTTAAGTCATAAAATAATGTCTCAAACTACATCTGTAACAGGGGTGCCTTTGGAATAACTAAACACTGAAATTCAATATATCATTAGGTATCAGGGTGTGAACATATTGGAGCAATCTTGTGTATTATATTTCTGCCATAGGGGTATGGGCCCTATACCCCACGGCAGGAGACATAAGGTTCTCAACATTTCTCTGCCCCTTGTTCCAGGTTGCAATATATGTAGCTTTCCCCCACTAGTAGTAGTGGATCTAGATTAGGAGATATATCATGAAAAACAGTGAAGAGCAAATTGCAGGTATTATATGGCTAACAGAGTATAAAATGTAGTACTATGCTTACAATACCCCTGTATTATGAGATACATATACATTATTCAAAAAGCAAACATATAATGTTACAACAGCCATTTGCCACAAAACCACAATTATGTGGCAGAACTAACAGAGAGAAATTGTGCATACAAATAAATGGCTGCTGTCTCCAGCATGTAATTGCAAAAATATATTATAGGCTTAAAGGGACATTGAACCCACATTTTTTTCTTTTGTGATTCAGATAGAGCATGCAATTTTTAGCAACTTTCTAATTGACTCCTATTATCAAATTGGCTTCATTCCCTTGGTATTTTATTTGAAATGCAAGAATGTAAGTTTAGATGCCAGCCCATTTTTGGTGAACAAACTGGGTTGTTCTTGCTTATTGGTGGATAAATTCACCCACCAATGAACAAGTGCTTTCCATGGTTCTGAACCAAAAAAATAGCTTGATGCCTTCTTTTTCAAATAAAGAAAGAAAACGAAGAAAAATTGCTAATAGGTGTAAATTAGAAAGTTTCTTAAAATTGCATGCTCTATCTGAATCATGAAAGAAAAAATTTGGGTTCAGTGTCCCTTTAAGAATCAGACTATAAGAAGTCATCATGTTAACCAATAAATAAGTCTATCAGTCTAAACTGCAAAGTGAGTCATTCTAGGGGCTGCGGATGTCACATTACTCGTAGTTAGTGGCCACCTAGAGGAATATTGGTCTATCACCCTACGCCTGCTCTTCTGATTTTCTGTCTCCAAGTGGGGCCATAGGACTTGATCAATAAGTCTCCTTCACCCCCTGGGGATGGGATTTTTGCAATATAAGTGTTGTGACCCTCTATTTTAGTTAGATCTTTCATAGACTCTTCCATGAGGATCAGCCAGGCAGGAATTTGATGTGGGGTGATCAAGTCGTTGGGGCTCTTGACTCTTGATTCCATCTTGGACAATATGTGAGTTGGTATAGCCTGTAAGTTGCTGCTTGCATCAGCCTGATCATTCATACTGGAATTTAACTGTACCAGAACCCATACCCAGGGATCGGCCAAATCCCACGAGGCCAGGCTGTTCCTTGTTAGTTTAATGCGCCTAGCAGTTTGCTTCAGCTCGTCACTTTGTATTAGTACTCCTGGAGCTAGTTTCATCTGTATCGTGTCAGAATGCGGTGGTTTTTGTTGGCAATCAATGTTGCTAAGCATAGTCATCTCAAATTCCTCAAAGAGGGCTTGTAGTGTGTGTAAGACATCATCTATACTGTCGGCAACTTAATCCGGCCGTCCAGGCCGCACTACCAGCTTGTCTTCTGAGATGCAGTCAACTCCTTACAGTTATTTGAGAGTGTCTTTGCCGCATATGTGGCACTTTATACAGGCATCCTAGTGCTGATTGATCTCCATTTGAGAAGGGAGATGGCCTCTCTACAACGGCTTCTATCTCTTCAGCCGTTTGGAATACTCTAAAGATTTTCGCCTCAAAATGACCCCCAAAGGTCGGATTTTGTAGACAGCAATCTCTATTATCTGTATTACTCCAGATGGGTGTTTGTGTGGACCCAAGCGGTCGTATTGTCCAGTTTATGCAATATTTGCTACGGAGCCGCTGTGAGATGTGACCGCTTGGTGTCTGAGCTTGCTCTGCCCCCTGCTGCCTAAGGTTTTATAGTTGATTCATCTTGGAAAATACTATCTTAGATTTATTAAAGGGACATTAAACCAAAAGTTTTTCTTTCACGATTCAGTTTAATTTTAAACAATTTTCCAATTTACTTCTATGATTTAATTTGCTTCATTCAGAAGGAAACAAATGCCAAAGATGGTGGCCACCAGTGGCATTCAGCTATTTTCAGAGTTGGATTTCTTCTTGTGAAAACGCAATTAGAGATTTCAGGGTGTTTCAATTTCATAAGAAGAAATCCAGCTTCAAAAATAGCTGAATGTCACTTATTGCCACCATCTTCGTCATGTGTTTCCTTCTGAATAAAACAAATCCACTTGCCTATTGAAAAGCATACCTAGGTATGCTCAGGAACAGCAATGCACTACTAGGGACTGTCTGCTGATTGGTAGCTACTCATATATGCTTCTTGGATACCAAGAACATTTAAGCACATTTGATAATAGAATAGCATGCTCTATCTGAATCATTCAAGGTTTTTTTTTTTTTTTTTTGCAACTGACTTTATTTAACCCCTTAACGACCGAGGACGTGCAAGGTACGTCCTCAAAAAAAAGGCAGTTAACGCCTGAGGACGTACCCTGCACGTCCTCGGTGTGGAAAGCAGCTGGAAGCGATTCTGCTCGCTTCCAGCTGCTTTCCGGTTATTGCAGTGATGCCTCGATATGGAGGCATCCTGCAATAACCGTCTTAAGCCATCCGGTGCAGAGAGAGCCACTCTGTGGCCCTCTCTGCACCGGAGATCGGTGGCTTACAGCGTTGGTGGGTGGGAGCCGGACCGGGAGGCGGGTGGCGGCCATCGATGGCCCTAGAGGTGTGAAGGGGGGCGGGATCGTGGGCGGGGATGCCAGGGGGCGTGCACACAGGGAGGGAGCGGGTGGGAACCGCTACACACAGAAAAAAAAGTGTAGCAAAATGGAAAAAGATTGTATAAAAAAATAAACAAATCGGATAAAAAAGAAATCAGTTAGGTGGTGGGGGTTGGTCTGTGGGGAGGGGGAAGCTACACTACAGAAAAACAGGGCAAAAAGTAAAAAAAAAACATATTTTTTTGCAAACTGGGTACTGGCAGACAGCTGCCAGTACCCAAGATGGCCCCCAATAAGGCAGAGGGGAGGGTTAGAGATCGGTTTTGGGGGGGATCAGGGAGGTTGAGGGCTAAGGGGGGGATCCTACACAGTAGCATATGTAAATATGCTAAAAAAAAAAGTTTATTATTTTTAAAAACCCTTTTATTTTAGTACTGGCAGACTTTCTGCCAGTACTTAAGATGGCGGGGACAATTGTGGGGTGGGGGAGGGAAGGGAGCTGTTTGGGAGGGATCAGGGGGTGGGATGTGTCAGGTGGGAGGCTGATCTCTACACTAAAGCTAAAATTAACCCTGCAAGCTCCCTACAAACTCCCTAATTAACCCCTTCACTGCTAGCCATAATACACGTGTGAGGCGCAGCAGCATTTAGCGGCCTTCTAATTACCAGAAAGCAACGCCAAAGTCATATATGTCTGCTAATTCTGAACAAAGGGGATCCCAGAGAAGCATTTACAACCATTTGTGCCATAATTGCACAAGCTGTTTGTAAATGATTTCATTGAGAAACCTAAAATTGTGAAACATTTTACGTTTTTTTTAATTTGATCGCATTTGGCGGTGAAATGGCGGCATGAAATATACCAAAATGGGCCTAGATTAATACTTGGTGTCGTCTACTACACTACACTAAAGCTAAAATTAACCCTACAAGCTCCCTAAAAGCTCCCTAATTAACCCCTTAACTGCTGGGCATAATACACGTGTGGTGCGCAGTGGCATTTAGCGGCCTTCTAATTACCAAAAAGCAACGCCAAAGCCATATATGCCTGCTATTTCTGAACAAAGGGGATCCCAGAGAAGAATTTACAACCATTTATACCATAATTGCACAAGCTGTTTGTAAATAATTTCAGTGAGAAACTGAAAGTTTGTGAAACAATTTGTGAAAAAGTGAACGATTTTTTGTATTTGATCGCATTTGGCAGTGAAATGGTGGTATGAAATATACCAAAATTGACGTAGATCAATACTTTGGGATGTCTACTAAAAAAATATATATACATGTCAAGGGATATTCAGGGATTCCTGAAAGATATTAGTGTTCTAACGTAACTAGCGCTAATTTTGAAAAAAATGGTTTGGAAATAGCAAAGTGCTACTTGTATTTATGGCCCTATAACTTGCAAAAAAAGCAAAGAACATGTAAACATTGGGTATTTCTAAACTCAGGACAAAATTTAGAAACTATTTAGCATGGGTGTTTTTTGGTGGTTGTAGAAGTGTAACAGATTTTGGGGGTCAAAGTTAGAAAAAGTGTGTTTTTTTTCCATTTTTCCTCATATTTTATAATTTTTTTATAGTAAATTATAAGATATGATGAAAATAATGGTATCTTTAGAAAGTGCATTTAATGGCGAGAAAAACGGTATATAATATGTGTGGGTACAGTAAATGAGCAAGAGGAAAATTACAGCTAAACACAAACACCGCAAAAATGTAAAAATAGCCTTGGTCCCAAACGGACAGAAAATGGAAAAGTGCTGTGGTCATTAAGGGGTTAAGACAGAATAGTTTAGTGTTTAGGAGCGCCTATTCAAAGGCTAAGTCTAATGAGGGTATAGACAAAAGTACGTAGTTATATATACCAGCACAAGGAGCCCAAGAGTGTAGAGGATATTTACAAGTTTAATGTAGTATTTAAATTAACAAATTTATTAAGGCAATAGCTTGATGTCTATGGTTGCAAACAGATTTATATAAGCATAAAAGTATATGGATCCATATCACTTAATAAATAAACAATAATTAGAAACATTCACTGGTGTACTGTATCTGATAAAATCAATTTTACAGTCTATGATAAAACTGGTTTGGGTGAAGTCAAAAAGATGTATCAATGATACAGTAAAATACAGTAAAAGATGTACAACTGATACAGTAAAATACAATAAAGTAAAATACAATAAAATACAAAAATAATACAATAAAATACAAAAATAATGCAATAAAATACAGGAATGGTGTAAAAAAAAGCAGCAGATGGGGATAGGTCGTGTGACCTAGGATAAAAACATATATGTGAAGGATGTTTTCCTAATTTAATATGAGAAAAAATGTGAAAAAATGTGATAATCTTTTTAGAAAAATAAAGTAAAGTAAAAATGTGATAATCTTTTAGAAAAATAAATAAAGTGAAATGTTGTCTTTAGCCTAATGAAGGATGTGATAAAAATGTGTGTGAGTCCCCTCGTGAGAAGTCAAAAAGTGTCCAAAATTAAGTCAATAATCCGCAAAAGAGTCACTCATAAAAAACAAAATGTCAAAGAAATGAAATCCAAAAGAATTTAGTAGTGATATTGTGATGTCCAATAAAAATCAAAAATGCCACCTGTGTTTATGGATCAAACTGTGAATAGCTGAAAAAAATGGAAATCCAACTGACCAATTTCTTGAAAATATTGGATATATGAAACAATGAATAAAAAAAGGTTTATAAAAAAGGTTTATAAAAAATATAAGACGATCCAATCCCTGTGGAAAAAGAAAAATACAACATAGAGCAGTATCGTTTAAAATACGTTTGCACAAGTAGAAATAAAACTCACCATATATGCCAACGCGTTTCGGCCCACCAATAGGGCCTTTATCAAGACTGATATATGGTTGGTGAGAGTGCTTGCTTTATACTAGTTTGGTTTGTGACAAAATTCTCAATTGCGCCAAAAAACTTGCGCCAAAAATTCGCGCCAAAAGTTGGCCTTTGACCCGGAAGTGTAAGATAGACCGGATATGTGTAGCTCCGGTTTCGGATAAAAACATATATTATGATATTATGGCACATATATAAGTCCTTCATTTTAGACTCATTTTGGTAATGTCCCTTATAAATAATGATTGGCAATTGGGGACTTGCTGGAAATATAGTAACTGTCTTGTGCCTGGTGTATGGTATTTTCATTCTACCGGAAGTTAACTTAAACCGGAAATTGGTTTTTGAGAGCAAAGTTTGACCGGAAGTGTAATACCGATAGTAACATTTGTTACGATATGGAGGCCCAGATTTATTATTCAATAATACCCTCCTTAAGGACTCATTGTGCTGGTAACCCCGAAACATTAATTCAGCGGTTCGTGACTTACTAGCCCCATAATTGGTACTCGATTCCTGAGAGAGTCGTTCTACCGGAAGTGTATACATACCGGAAGTTAACAGAAACCGGAAGTCGGTTTCTTACGTGGAAAGCAGAATTTGTCTAGAGGAGGCGGTAGACATGTGTCTGGGATTTGTGAATGAAAACATTGTGGGATCTTAAGTTTAGTATGGGAATCATTCACCTGTTTTGTTAGAATGACATAAAATAAGGAACATGAAATAAATAAAGATTTTTTGAGTGAAACTGTGATGTGGTCTCCAAATGTAAGATTCGTTTATAATCGCATATAAATTCTGACCTAGGTGTAAAACGAGATTGGAATATAGTCTTAGTTATGAGAATAACCTATAGTTGTGGTAACTTCATCACTTGTTATTTAAGAGTTATTAAATCCAGATAGTTAGACATAGAGGTCAAGTCGTGTTTGAAATTGACATGAGCGAGGTTAACAAGATATATATAAAAAATATAAATTATGAAATTGTCGGAAATATAGAAAGACATTTAAAAGATATAGGGTTGTCTTTTTGAAGTGGATTTTAAAAAATCTTAAAAATATTAAGAAATGTTAAAAACGAAAGCTTGTAAAATATAATTTTTTGAAAAATTATTTTATCTTAAAAATTGTTGAAAATTGTTAAAAAATTGTTAAAAAATTGTTAAAAAATTGTGCATAGGGGAAGGTTTCGGGGCCCTAAATCAACCAACCGGCTATAGTCGCTTCAAGTTGGTGTTTATGTGTAGGTCTATAATTGTTATAGATGTTTGATATGTGGGATCCTTCATTTGAGATGTAATAGATGCGATAAGTCTTCTTTATTATTGAGACCTTTAGGATAGAGACAATCAAGTTCATAGATCCATCTTGATTCAGCTACAAGAAGTTTTCTTTCATAATCCCCGCCTCTCCAGTTAGGTCTTATTCGTTGAATCCCATAGTAGCTGAAATCTTTAAGGTTACTTTTATGATGGATGGTGAAGTGTTTGTACAGGGCGGTTTCGGTGTTGCCGTGTTCGACTTGTAGAATGTGCTCTCTAATCCTATCTTTTAATGGTCTTGTGGTTTGGCCCACATACTGTAGTGCACAGCTGCATTGTATTACGTATATTACGCCTTTACTTGAACATTTTATCATATCTTTGATTATATATTCCACCTTTGAGTTGTTGGATACGAATTTCTTAGATTTGATGCCTCTTTTGCATGCTTTGCAACTTATGCATGGATAGAAGCCCCTGATTGTCTTGCCAAAGACATCTTGTGTTCCTGTTGATCTGGAGCGTGGGACACTAGGTGATAGAATGTTTCTTAGATTGTCTGATTTCCTGTAGATGAATTTCGGTTTATCTGCTAGTATTTCCCCTATGGTATCATCGTTTTTCAGTAGAGGCCAATGTTTTTTAATTATTCCCTCTATCAAATGTCTGTTTTCGCAATATTGTGTGATGAAGAATGAATAGGAAGAACATGAAAGAAGACACCGGAACATTGAACTCTAGCACCACTACCAAAGGTATCTACAACCTTAGCTCTACCTCTCTAACGGAACAAGAAAAATCCATCTTAAACTATGGACTTTCTTTTGCACCCTCTAAAGGGCTCAACAAATTTGACACTTTTGTCAACATCAAAGAATTCATCAGGAAACTGACATTGAAAAGACATTTTTTGAGATCCCCACTGGAATACCAACAAAGAATCCCTACTACCAATACACAGTCTGTGACTGACGAATACCAACATACGGATCTTAAGCCCAGATCTACCTTCTATCCTACAGCAAGCAAAGGAAGTGCTATTGATTCATTTGATTCTAAGAAATTCGTATCCAACAACTCAAAGGTGGAATATATAATCAAAGATATGATAAAATGTTCAAGTAAAGGCGTAATATACGTAATACAATGCAGCTGTGCACTACAGTATGTGGGCCAAACCACAAGACCATTAAAAGATAGGATTAGAGAGCACATTCTACAAGTCGAACACGGCAACACCGAAACCGCCCTGTACAAACACTTCACCATCCATCATAAAAGTAACCTTAAAGATTTCAGCTACTATGGGATTCAACGAATAAGACCTAACTGGAGAGGCGGGGATTATGAAAGAAAACTTCTTGTAGCTGAATCAAGATGGATCTATGAACTTGATTGTCTCTATCCTAAAGGTCTCAATAATAAAGAAGACTTATCGCATCTATTACATCTCAAATGAAGGATCCCACATATCAAACATCTATAACAATTATAGACCTACACATAAACACCAACTTGAAGCGACTATAGCCGGTTGGTTGATTTAGGGCCCCGAAACCTTCCCCTATGCACAATTTTTTAACAATTTTTTAACAATTTTTTAACAATTTTTAACAATTTTTAAGATAAAATAATTTTTCAAAAAATTATATTTTACAAGCTTTCGTTTTTAACATTTCTTAATATTTTTAAGATTTTTTAAAATCCACTTCAAAAAGACAACCCTATATCTTTTAAATGTCTTTCTATATTTCCGACAATTTCATAATTTATATTTTTTATATATATCTTGTTAACCTCGCTCATGTCAATTTCAAACACGACTTGACCTCTATGTCTAACTATCTGGATTTAATAACTCTTAAATAACAAGTGATGAAGTTACCACAACTATAGGTTATTCTCATAACTAAGACTATATTCCAATCTCGTTTTACACCTAGGTCAGAATTTATATGCGATTATAAACGAATCTTACATTTGGAGACCACATCACAGTTTCACTCAAAAAATCTTTATTTATTTCATGTTCCTTATTTTATGTCATTCTAACAAAACAGGTGAATGATTCCCATACTAAACTTAAGATCCCACAATGTTTTCATTCACAAATCCCAGACACATGTCTACCGCCTCCTCTAGACAAATTCTGCTTTCCACGTAAGAAACCGACTTCCGGTTTCTGTTAACTTCCGGTATGTATACACTTCCGGTAGAACGACTCTCTCAGGAATCGAGTACCAATTATGGGGCTAGTAAGTCACGAACCGCTGAATTAATGTTTCGGGGTTACCAGCACAATGAGTCCTTAAGGAGGGTATTATTGAATAATAAATCTGGGCCTCCATATCGTAACAAATGTTACTATCGGTATTACACTTCCGGTCAAACTTTGCTCTCAAAAACCAATTTCCGGTTTAAGTTAACTTCCGGTAGAATGAAAATACCATACACCAGGCACAAGACAGTTACTATATTTCCAGCAAGTCCCCAATTGCCAATCATTATTTATAAGGGACATTACCAAAATGAGTCTAAAATGAAGGACTTATATATGTGCCATAATATCATAATATATGTTTTTATCCGAAACCGGAGCTACACATATCCGGTCTATCTTACACTTCCGGGTCAAAGGCCAACTTTTGGCGCGAATTTTTGGCGCAAGTTTTTTGGCGCAATTGAGAATTTTGTCACAAACCAAACTAGTATAAAGCAAGCACTCTCACCAACCATATATCAGTCTTGATAAAGGCCCTATTGGTGGGCCGAAACGCGTTGGCATATATGGTGAGTTTTATTTCTACTTGTGCAAACGTATTTTAAACGATACTGCTCTATGTTGTATTTTTCTTTTTCCACAGGGATTGGATCGTCTTATATTTTTTATAAACCTTTTTTATAAACCTTTTTTTATTCATTGTTTCATATATCCAATATTTTCAAGAAATTGGTCAGTTGGATTTCCATTTTTTTCAGCTATTCACAGTTTGATCCATAAACACAGGTGGCATTTTTGATTTTTATTGGACATCACAATATCACTACTAAATTCTTTTGGATTTCATTTCTTTGACATTTTGTTTTTTATGAGTGACTCTTTTGCGGATTATTGACTTAATTTTGGACACTTTTTGACTTCTCACGAGGGGACTCACACACATTTTTATCACATCCTTCATTAGGCTAAAGACAACATTTCACTTTATTTATTTTTCTAAAAGATTATCACATTTTTACTTTACTTTATTTTTCTAAAAAGATTATCACATTTTTTCACATTTTTTCTCATATTAAATTAGGAAAACATCCTTCACATATATGTTTTTATCCTAGGTCACACGACCTATCCCCATCTGCTGCTTTTTTTTACACCATTCCTGTATTTTATTGCATTATTTTTGTATTTTATTGTATTATTTTTGTATTTTATTGTATTTTACTTTATTGTATTTTACTGTATCAGTTGTACATCTTTTACTGTATTTTACTGTATCATTGATACATCTTTTTGACTTCACCCAAACCAGTTTTATCATAGACTGTAAAATTGATTTTATCAGATACAGTACACCAGTGAATGTTTCTAATTATTGTTTATTTATTAAGTGATATGGATCCATATACTTTTATGCTTATATAAATCTGTTTGCAACCATAGACATCAAGCTATTGCCTTAATAAATTTGTTAATTTAAATACTACATTAAACTTGTAAATATCCTCTACACTCTTGGGCTCCTTGTGCTGGTATATATAACTACGTACTTTTGTCTATACCCTCATTAGACTTAGCCTTTGAATAGGCGCTCCTAAACACTAAACTATTCTGTCTAACTCCCTCTTGGGTATCTAGAGACCCTCCCGTTATAGGAGCTAAAGTCCTGTAAGTTAGCGCCGTCGGAAAGACCATACACCACCATATTAAGGGGTTAAGAATAAAAAATACAATGTTGGAGACACAGCTCCACAAAGGTGGATTTACATTGCTCCCTTTTTTTTTTGTAAATAAACAATCAACAAAGAATGAAATGGAATTATTGCGTAATAACTCACCCTCTATCAAAAGATTATTAGAAGAAATAATAATTACATGTTAAAATAATAGGAGGATTGTTAATATTATAATTTGGAGGATGAGGTATAGGAATTCCATTTAGACAAAATAAATCAACAGAAATAGTAAAAAAAAGAATAAAACAATGAAATGACAAATTAAGACATTAAAGTTTTTAATTTTGACTTTATTGTTAGTGCTCTGATAATATGTGCAATGAGGCTTGGGTCAAAATAGGTTACAAAAAGAGAAGTACCGGTATATGTAAATGCTGTAACTAGGTGAGAAATTCCACTGCTCGGGACTATTACTTCTGAAACATCTGTTTGGACACAATCCTCAATCTTTTTATCCCATAATATTTATATATGTCTTGCAAGTCATGAGTCTTACAATATATTGTACAAAATACATGTTCCCTGGGGAGAAATAATTGAAATTCTCAGAGCATTCATGACATTTTTTTCATAACACCTTTCAGCATAACTGGATTTTGCACCTATTGGGATGTTATTTCTTTTTGTCATGTCTTTTCTGTGCTTTTCATTTATCTGAGATTGCCATATTGTCTTTTCTTGTTTCAATACATTAAATCAGGTTACCTTTTCCTGGAAGGCATATTTTTTTTCTTGATGACCCCAAATCAAATCTATAGAGCTTCTAGGTAAGGAGATTGTAAAAACCACAATACAAAGAAACATGGGTTTATTGTGGAGTAAAGCAAATTGATGCTTTAAAAGCTCTCTTAGTAGGAGGATGTATAGATTACACGTCAGGATATGAAGGTACTTACTGTAGAATGTGTATAGGATGCATTAGCTTGGAAGTTTGTTGTATTTCTTTGTGTTATTACATGAATATCTGCCCTGAGATACGGAAAAAAATTAACCTTTTCTGTTTAAAAAAACATGTTTTACTCTCACTTGAATCTACATAATCACAAAGATTAACGATCTACAGTAACAAAATCGATGAGATCAGTAATTTGTAGAATTTGTTTTACTTTATTTAAAAAAGCTTTGATTTTTTATTAATGAAGTAGATCTTTACTCAGTGTAAAATGATTATATAAGTCAGGCTGGTTCCAAATGAGTGGATGTTCTTATACATGTGATACTGAAAGTTAGAAAACTAGCTTTCCCTGCCATGTATGTGCTGTAGAACCGGGGTGTTAATCAAATATAGATGTCACCAATAATGGGTGGAGATATTTATGTGAGTGCCTCTCTCTCTCTCCATTCTTTTTTTAATATTGGTTCCATTCATCCCAAAAATGTTCTTGACAAGTAAACAGCTTCACTTCAGGCACTGGAGTATATTCATCAGTTAGTGATATTTATCACAAACAAGGTAAATATAATTTATTGTTCTGCCATTATTCAGCAATTTATAGGTCACTGTTTTATGGTAGAATAGTTTTGTGATATTCCGCTCATGAAAGCTAAATATCTTCGGTCGATGATTGCATGATAATGACTTAAAGGGGCATGAAACCCAATTTCTTTCTTTCATGATTTAGGTAGAACATACAATTTTAAACAACTCTCATTCTTGTGGTATGCTTTGTTGAAGGATCAGCAATGCACTACTGGTTTCTAACTGAACACATGGATGAGGCAATAATAGAAGTAAATTAGAAAGTTGTTTAAAATTGTATTCTCTATCTGAATCATGAAAGAAGCATTTTGGGGTTCATGTCCCTTTAACGCTTTAGTGTGCATTACAGGAACTTCTGGGCAGTCTTCAAATAGAGGAGACCACTCTTAGGTCTCGAATGACAAATCTCTTTTTTTATAATAGTGAGAACATATATTTTAACATAGGAAACCTGAACCTAGCTAAAGGCAACTTTTGGACTTTCTGAACGTTATGATTATATCAACAGAAGGTAAACTGAAATAAAGAGATCACTCTTGGATCTCATATGACAAATACGAAAGCTATATGCTAACACGCTGTTATTAGATCATTTAAGATGTAATCGATATTTTAATATCTTAATAAGCTTCAAATGATTATAAAGAGAAATAAAATGAAAAGAACATTTCTCACATAGGTAGCGTACAAAATTAAATGGCATAATGACCACTGCTTCATAAGTATGGAGTGGCTGCCTAGAACTAACTAGAAAATCATGTAACGTTAGTGCGGGAAAGTCAGAGATGCCAGCAGCGGTTTTGATAATACTAATCTCATCGGATCATCGGATTTATCTTCTATAGTTGGTCTCAATTTTGTCAATATCTTGCATGGATGATACTGCTTAAAAGGGATATCAAAGAAGTATTATTCAAAAGCTGTAGCAGCATGCAGATGTGCGGCCAATCATGGTTGCTGCCTAGAACCCCCCCGAAATACTGTAATTTTAACTTTTATATTGGACACAGAAAGAAGTATTAAAATAATGTGTGTGCAAGTTTATTATGGAGAAAGTAGAATGAAAAAGCGTGCACGTGTTGTGTGGGGTAAATAGGATTATATGTGTTTTCTACTTGCAGACCTACTCAACAGGGTGCCCTAGTGCAAATATTTCTCCCCCCCCCCACCACCCCAGTTAACTCAGTAATAAGCAGTAATAAAAGTGTAGATTATCTATGCAAACACAAATATATTGTAAGACAGGTAATATGGATGAAATAATGGTAATACTCCCCTTTAAACAGGAACACTGCCTCTCTGTCTCTCCTGGGATCGATAATGCAAATTGTGTATTAGGAAAGAGTGGTGCTGATCCTGGTGATCCTAATATTTCAATTTTGACGCACAGCGTCTTCTTTTTTTTACTAGAATAGAGACCGACAATAGAATTGTACGTAAAACTCTATGCGCACACTAAATAGAAAAGGGAGTCTATATCCAAGAATTGTAGATTTTAATCGATTGTGAAGAAATTGCAGCTCAATTGCGAAACAGTTCAAGCTCAACATCAGCCTTTAATAAGTGGTAAATAGGATTATATGCGTTTCCCAGTAGGGTGCCCTGGTATTATCTCAGTAATAAGCTATAGTAAAAGTATACATGCTTCACTTTATAAAGATTTAGAGTATGTGAGTGATGAGTACACTGCTCTTATGATGAGTATGGATACTCTGATGAATATACACTAATAGTGAACATGCTCCACCAGACCTCCAAACTGTCCCTATAACAGAGACAGTCACAGATTCTGAACTCTGTCCCTCTGAGACAGCCATATGTCCCTATTTTCAGGATTTCCGTTAGCCCCTCTCATGGACCGCTCAGACACACCCACCGACCACCCCCTCCCAAATGACTTCTCCCACAAAACGGCAACCTGCCCCCATCAACATCTTTCATCCCTGATACCCAGTCACAAATATTGTGAGGTATGCTTCACTGTATAACAATGTGAGTATCTATGCACTGATGAGTATTCTGTGCAGTAAAATGAGTATGTATACTCAGATAATGACTACATAGACACATGCCTAGGTATAGACAGGCTGCTATGGACGCCCTAGTTAATGGCATAATAATACTACATACATTATATCATCAATGGCAAATTACATCAGTTACATTATGGGCAAGAATACTACATTTCATTGACTTTTAGTGCTGCATTTTGAAGTCCTAAGCATATAACTGCATTTAACATTACGTGGAATGATGTTGCATCAGGCTAATTTAAACCATGGCTAATGATGTTGCGTCTCCTCATTTTCTTGCTGACTTTCCCATTAAAAGTGCTCACTTTTCTTTCCATGCAGTTAAATAAAGGAACTAATCCAATTATATTTTAGACCACCTGTTAAGATGACAGATTATTTTGGCATTAAAAAAAAAAGATCGTAAAACCATTTGAAACAAATACACAGACCTTCAAAGTCACTGAGCTTGGTTGGAGCAGCAAACGGAAGACTATCAGACAAGTATCAGACCCACCCACAAATCCTGAATGTCTATTCTCCAAAGCAAATCCAAAACATCAGTCACCTAATTATATCAATCAGCCACTGGCATTCAGTAGTTAATAACTGGCTTTTCACTCTTCCAGTTGTCGTCCATCATTGAATCAATTTAAAAGGGCAGTACACACCAAATGCCTTATAACTGCATGTAATACACCACTATAAAGAATAATATGCACAAATACTGATATAAAAATCCAGTATAAAACCTTTTCAAAACTTACTTAAAAGCTCCCAGTTTAGCACTGTTGATGAAGTTAGACTGGGACACCCAGTGAAAGGGGCTGGGTAAACAGGAAGAGCAGACATTCCCTCAGTTACATGAAAACCAAGATTTTGACTCCCCTCTATACCATTACTCAGATGAATTTGAGAGATTCTGGACAAAAACATTTTAAAGGGTCCGTAAAGGTCAAAATTAAAGGGATAGGAAAGTCAAAATTAATCTTGCATGATTATGATAGAGCATGTCATTTTAAGGCACTTTTAAATTCACTTGTATTTTCAAATGTGTTTCGTTCTCTTGGTATCCCTTGTTGAAAAAGAATACGCACATACCCTACACTAGTGGGAGCTAGCTGCTGATTGGTGCCTGCAAATATTTGTCTTTTGTGATTGGCTAACTAGATGTGTTAGCTAACTGCCAGTAGTGCAAAGGATAACAAGAAAATGAAGCAAATTTGATAAAAGAAGTAAATTGGAAAGTTGTTTATAATTGTATGTTCTATCCAAATCATGAAATATAATTTTGGGGTTTCCTTTAAACTTTAATGATTCAGATAGCTCCTTTATTGAAAAGAAAACCTGGGTAGGTTCAGGAGCACTAATGCGCTACTGGGAGCTAGCTTGATTGGTGGCTGCACATATAGGCCTCTTGGTATTGGCTTACCAAATGTGTTATTCTTGCTCTTAATAGTGTGTTGTTGCTCCTCTAACAAAGGAAACCAAGAGAATGGATCAAATTAATTGGAAAATTGTCTAAAGTGTATATGCTCTATCTGAAGAGTAAAGAAAATATTTAGCCAAGCACCAGCTTGTACTTCAGCAGAGCTTTCAACAACCCAGCATTTTGTTAGATCATCCTGGTTTCCTAAACCTTTCCTTATTTATATAATACTTTCACTAAATAAAAACAGGTACCACCTACACCTCACACTGAAATGCTTTTGAACCAAATAGCCACACCCATGGACCTACAAATACTGGGAGTTATGAAAGGTCATTTATATTCTTTAGCTATTGGTTTATTCTAATCAGTTTTTTGTACTTTCCATTGAAACTAAGTAAAAAATTGTTGCTCTACACTCCTTAAAGGGACATGAAAGACCAACTTCAACCTTTATTATTCAGTGTACGATTTAAAAAAATAAAGTAAAAATGAGTTTTTATTTACTATGAAATATATGTCTTTCTCTTGGTCTATGTGTGGAAAATGTGGCTATTTTTCATGAGGGCATACTGAGGTATGCTTAGCAGTGTGTGTGTGTATGTGGTATGAGTGTAACAATGTTATAAAGTGACCTGTAGAGGGAGACTGCAGCAGGCAGTGCTTAATGATAATAGTAGCTATATTTGATGTCAGGGACAAACTTCCACCTACCTGAATAGAGAAAAAAAAAATCTTTGACATACCTGAAAAGAAAAAGCAGGTTTACGTTAAAAAAAAAAGACAAAATCAAAAGTCCCTTTTTAGATGAAACAAATAAAAAAATAAATTACAAGGGGGTTGCTGGGGACTGATATGTATGTTACATCTCCACACCTCATCTGTACTGTATTTCTAACCGGTCTTTACATGATGCCCAGTACTTATTGCAGAGCAAGTGGGATTAAAAATAACCTAGAAAGAGGTAGTAGGAGATGTGACCCACCACCAGTACCTCTGATATCCTTGATATTTAGCTTTTTGTTAAATATTTTGCATCCCTAAGTGTTATGGTCTAGATAAAACTTGACTCTCTGAGATAAGCTAAGCACTAGTGATCACCAGCAGTGCACACTGACAGTGTATTTTGTTCTGAGTGTCAGAACCTGTATCTAGGAATATACAGTATAATGCAGTACCTGTAACTATCTGTACATATAGACTGTATGACATCATGACAGGGCTTAACTGATCCCTGGAGCAAGCGAGCCACAGCTCTTAAAATCTTACATCTGTCTACAACGGGTATGGTTACATTTAAATATTTAAATTGGATATAGTCAGAAATTGGATGTGATGCATCCCATATTTAAAAAGGAACATGAAACCCAAAAACGTTCTTTCAGGATTCAGATAGAGCATACAATTTTAAACTTTACAGAGATGGCAGAAGCTCTGTTTATTCCAAGAAAATTGTTTCTGACAAGAGGTCACAATTTAAGGTTGGAGGAAAGGAGATTTAATCTCCTGCAACGGAAACATTTTTTCACTTTAAGAGCAATAAAATTGTGGAACTCATTACCAAAGGAGGTAGTGAATGCCAATACCCTAGATACATTTAAAAATAGTCTGGATACATTTCTGTATATAAACAAATTTCATGGATATTATTGCTAGTATTAAATGGGTCACCTTTTAGTGGGGTTATTTAAGCTTAACTGGAGCTTTTTGTAAGTATTTTAGATTTGTATAGGTTGAACTCGATGGACTTCAGTCTTTTTTAAACCTTATCTACTATGTTACTATGTATGTAATTTACCTTTTTCTCCTGTTAAGTGTGATCAGTCCACGGGTCATCATTACTTCTGGGATATTAACTCCTCCCCAACAGGAAGTGCAAGAGGATCACCCAGCAGAGCTGCTATATAGCTCCTCCCCTCTACGTCACACCCAGTCATTCTCTTGCACCCAACTAATAGATAGGATGTGTGAGAGGACTGTGGTGATTATACTTAGTTTTTATAACTTCAATAAAAAGTTTGTTATTTTAAAACAGCACCGGAGTGTGTTGTTCCTTCTCAGGGAGAATTTGAAGAAGAATCTACCTGAGTTTTTTCTGTATGATTTTAACCGGAGTAGTTAAGATCATGTTGCTGTTCTCGGCCATCTGAGGAGTGAGGTAAACTTCAGATCAGGGGACAGCGGGCAGGTTCACCTGCAAAGAGGTATGTAGCAGCATATTATTTTCTGAGAATGGAATTGACTAGAAAATACTGCAAATACCTATATAAAGTAAGTTCAGCCTTAAATGCAGTGGTAGCAACTGGTATCAGGCTGTCATGTATGTATATTTTCACTTCAGTATTCTGGGGAATGGCATTTCACTGAAATAATACTGTTTACATAAAACTTTAGCCTATTTTGCAGTTAAAACGGCTTGCAGCAGGTTTTTTATGACAAATACATTTATTGATGTGAAACGTTTTTGCTGGCATGTAAAATCGTTTATATTTCTGAGGTACTGGGTGAAAACTTATTTGGGCATTAGTTTTATCCACTTGGCGGGCATTTTGTTGGATTTATGACAGTTTACTGATCCCCCTCACTGTTGTGTGTGAGGGGGAGGGGCTGAATTTGGCGCTTTTACTACGCATCAGAAATTCAGTCACAAGTCTGTTCTTCTTCCCTGCATGATCCGGTTCATCTCTACAGAGCTCAGGGGTCTTCAAAAGTTATTTTGAGGGAGGTAATCACTCACAGCAGACCTGTGAGATTGTGCTTGACTGTGATAAAAAACGTTACATTCTGTACTTTTTTTCTGCTATTAAAGGGCTAGTTATCCATTACTAATGGGAGCAATCCTTTGCTAAGATTGTATTTTTACTGAGAAAAAAGTTTGTTTTTCATAAAATTATCTGTTTTATTGTACTCAACTGTCATATCCTTCTGTGCTTCTTAAAGGCACAGTGCGTTTTTGCATACTATTTATAAAAGTGTATTGAAAAGTATTTCCAAGTTTGCTGGTTATTTGCTAGTGTGTTTAACATGTCTGACTCAGAGGAATATCTCTGTGCTATATGTGCTAAAGCCAAAGTGGAGCCCAATAGAAATTTATGTACTAATTGTATTGATGCTACTTTAAATAAAAGTCAATCTGTACAAATTGAACAGCTTTCACCAGACAACGAGAGGAAAGTTATGCCGTCTAACTCCCCTCACGTGTCAGTACCTGCATCTCCCGCTCGGGGGGTGCGTGATATTGTAGCGCCGAGTACATCAGGGCGGCCATTACAAATCACATTGCAGGACATGGCTAATGTTATGACTGAGGTTTTGTCAAAATTACCAGAACTTAGAGGGAAGCGGGACCACTCTGGGGTGAGAACAGAGTGCGCTGATAATACTAGGGCCATGTCAGATACTGGGTCACAGTATGCGGAACATGAGGACGGAGAGCTTCAATCTGCAGGTGACGGTTCTGATCCCATTAGAGTGGATTCAGACATTTCTAATTTTAAGTTTAAGCTTGATAACCTCCGCGTACTGTTAGGGGAGGTATTAGCGGCTCTGAATGATTGTAACACCGTTGCAATTCCAGAGAAATTATGTAGGCTGGATAGATACTATGCGGTACCGGCGAGTACTGACGTATTTCCTATACCTAAGAGGCTTACAGAGATAATTACTAAGGAGTGGGATAGGCCCGGTGTGCCCTTTTCCCCCCCTCCTGTATTTAGAAAAATGTTTCCAATAGACGCCACCACACGGGACTTATGGCAGACGATCCCTAAGGTGGAGGGAGCGGTTTCGACTTTGGCTAAGCGTACCACTATCCCGGTGGAGGATAGCTGTGCTTTTTCTGATCCAATGGATAAAAAATTAGAAGGTTACCTTAAGAAAATGTTTGTTCAACAAGGTTTTATATTACAACCTCTTGCATGTATTGCGTCTGTCACGGCCGCATCAGCCTTTTGGTCCGAGTCCCTGGAAGAGACTCTTGACTCAATAACTATAGAGGAAATTTCAAACAAGCTTAAAACAATTAAGCTAGCTAATTCATTTGTTTCAGATGCCGTTGTACATTTAACTAAACTTACGGCTAAGAATTCCGGATTCGCCATTCAGGCACGCAGAGCACTGTGGCTAAAATCCTGGTCAGCTGATGTTACTTCTAAATCTAAGTTACTCAACATACCTTTCAAAGGGCAGACCTTATTCGGGCCCGGTTTGAAGGAAATTATCGCTGACATTACAGGAGGTAAAGGCCACGCCCTGCCTCAAGACAGAGCCAAGCCGAAGGCTAGACAGTCTAATTTTCGTTCCTTTCGTAATTTCAAGACAGGAGCAGCATCAACTTCCTCTGCACCAAAACAGGAAGGAGCTGTTGCTCGCTACAGACAAGGCTGGAGACCTAACCAGTCCTGGAACAAGGGCAAGTAGGCCAGAAAACCTGCTGCTGCCCCTAAGACAGCATGAATTGAGGGCCCCCGATCCGGGACCGGATCTAGTGGGGGGCAGACTTTCTCTCTTCGCCCAGGCTTGGGCAAGAGATGTCCAGGATCCCTGGGCGTTAGAGATCATATCTCAGGGATATCTTCTGGACTTCAAATCCTCTCCTCCAAAAGGGAGATTCCATCTATCAAGGTTGTCAACAAACCAAATAAAGAAAGAGGCGTTTCTACGCTGTGTACAAGATCTTTTATTAATGGGTGTGATCCATCCGGTTCCGCGGTCGGAACACGGACAGGGGTTTTACTCAAATCTGTTTGTGGTTCCCAAGAAAGAAGGAACCTTCAGACCAATCTTGGATTTAAAGATCCTAAACAAATTCCTAAGAGTTCCATCGTTCAAAATGGAAACTATTCGGACAATCCTACCCATGATCCAAAAGGGTCAGTACATGACCACAGTGGATTTAAAGGATGCTTTCCTTCACATACCGATTCACAGAGATCATTTCAGGTATCTAAGGTTTGCCTTCCTAGACAGGCATTACCAGTTTGTAGCTCTTCCATTCGGGTTGGCTACGGCTCCAAGAATCTTCACAAAGGTTCTGGGGGCTTTTCTGGCGGTACTAAGACCGCAAGGAATCTCGGTAGCTCCATACCTAGACGACATTCTGATTCAAGCTTCAAGCTTTCAAACTGCCAAGTCTCATACAGAGTTTGTACTGGCATTTCTAAGATCGCATGGGTGGAAGGTAAACGAAAAGAAGAGTTCTCTCGTTCCACTCACAACAGTTCCCTTCTTGGGGACTCTTATAGATTCTGTAGAAATGAAGATTTACCTGACAGAAGACAGGTTAACAAAACTTCAAAACGCCTGCCGTGCCCTTCATTCCATTCAACACCCGTCAGTGGCTCAATGCATGGAGGTGATCGGCTTAATGGTAGCGGCAATGGACATAGTCCCCTTTGCACGCCTACACCTCAGACCGCTGCAATTGTGCATGCTAAGTCAGTGGAATGGGGATTACTCAGACTTGTCCCCCACTCTGAATCTGGATCAAGAGACCAGGAATTCTCTTCTGTGGTGGCTTTCTCGGCCACATCTGTCCAAGGGGATGCCATTCAGCAGGCCAAATTGGACAATTGTAACAACAGACGCCAGCCTGTTAGGTTGGGGCGCTGTCTGGACTTCCCTGAAGGCTCAGGGATCATGGACTCAGGAGGAGAGTCTCCTGCCAATAAACATTCTGGAATTGAGAGCAGTTCTCAATGCCCTTCTGGCTTGGCCCCAGTTAACAACTCGGGGGTTCATCAGGTTTCAGTCGGACAACATCACGACTGTAGCTTACATCAACCATCAGGGAGGGACAAGAAGCTCCCTAGCTATGATGGAAGTATCAAAGATAATTCGCTGGGCAGAGTCTCACTCTTGCCACCTGTCAGCAATCCACATCCCGGGAGTGGAGAACTGGGAGGCGGATTTCCTAAGTCGTCAGACTTTTCATCCGGGGGAGTGGGAACTTCATCCGGAGGTCTTTGCCCAAATACTTCGACGTTGGGGCAAACCAGAGATAGATCTCATGGCGTCTCGACAGAACGCCAAGCTTCCTTGTTACGGGTCCAGATCCAGGGATCCGGGAGCGGTTCTGATAGATGCTTTGACAGCACCTTGGACCTTCGGGATGGCTTATGTGTTTCCACCCTTCCCGATGCTTCCTCGATTGATTGCCAGAATCAAACAGGAGAGAGCATCAGTGATTCTAATAGCGCCTGCATGGCCACGCAGGACTTGGTATGCAGATCTAGTGGACATGTCATCCTGTCCACCTTGGTCTCTGCCTCTGAGACAGGACCTTCTGATTCAGGGTCCTTTCAAACATCAAAATCTAATTTCTCTGAAGCTGACTGCCTGGAGATTGAACGCTTGATTTTATCAAAGCGTGGATTCTCTGAGTCAGTAATTGATACCCTGATACAGGCTAGGAAACCTGTTACCAGAAAGATTTATCATAAAATATGGCGTAAATACCTGTATTGGTGCGAATCCAAAGGTTACTCTTGGAGTAAGGTTAGGATTCCTAGGATATTGTCTTTTCTACAAGAAGGTTTAGAAAAGGGTTTATCCGCTAGTTCTTTAAAGGGACAGATCTCAGCTCTGTCCATTTTGTTACACAAACGTCTGTCAGAAGTTCCAGACGTTCAGGCTTTTTGTCAGGCTTTGGCCAGGATTAAGCCTGTGTTTAAAACTGTTGCTCCGCCATGGAATTTAAACCTTGTTCTTAACGTTTTACAGGGCGTTCCGTTTGAACCCCTTCATTCAGTTGATATAAAATTGTTATCTTGGAAAGTTCTATTCTTAATGGCTATTTCCTCGGCTCGAAGAGTCTCTGAGTTATCAGCCTTACATTGTGATTCTCCTTATCTGATTTTCCACTCGGATAAGGTAGTTCTGCGTACTAAACCTGGGTTCTTACCTAAGGTAGTCACTAACAGGAATATCAATCAGGAGATTGTTGTTCCATCCTTGTGTCCTAATCCTTCCTCAAAGAAGGAACGACTTCTGCACAATCTAGATGTAGTTCGTGCCCTAAAATTTTATTTACAGGCAACTAAAGATTTTCGACAAACATCTTCCCTGTTTGTCATTTACTCTGGTCAGAGGAGAGGTCAAAAAGCTTCGGCTACCTCTCTCTCTTTTTGGCTTCGTAGCATAATACGTTTAGCCTATGAGACTGCTGGACAGCAGCCTCCTGAAAGAATTACAGCTCATTCCACTAGAGCTGTGGCTTCCACTTGGGCCTTTAAGAATGAGGCCTCTGTTGAACAGATTTGCAAGGCTGCAACTTGGTCTTCGCTTCATACTTTTTCCAAATTTTACAAATGTGACACTTTTGCTTCTTCGGAGGCTATTTTTGGGAGAAAGGTTCTTCAGGCAGTGGTTCCTTCTGTATAAAGATCCTGCCTATCCCTCCCGTCATCCGGGTACTTTTGCTTTGGTATTGGTATCCCAGAAGTAATGATGACCCGTGGACTGATCACACTTAACAGGAGAAAACATAATTTATGCTTACCTGATAAATTCCTTTCTCCTGTAGTGTGATCAGTCCACGGCCCGCCCTGTTTTTTATGGCAGGTCTAAATTTTTAAATTATACTCCAGTCACCACTGCACCCTTTAGCTTCTCCTTTCTCGTTGGTTCTTGGTCGAATGACTGGGTGTGACGTAGAGGGGAGGAGCTATATAGCAGCTCTGCTGGGTGATCCTCTTGCACTTCCTGTTGGGGAGGAGTTAATATCCCAGAAGTAATGATGACCCGTGGACTGATCACACTACAGGAGAAAGGAATTTATCAGGTAAGCATAAATTATGTTATTATTAAGTTTGCTTCATTCTATTAGTATCCTTTGATGAAGGAGCAGCAATGCAATACTGGAGGTAGCTGAACACATCTGGTGAGCCAATGAAACCAGGCATATATGTGCAGCTACCAATCAGCAGCTAGCTCCCAGCAATGAATTGCTGAAGAGCATACCTAGGTATGCATTTCAACAAGGGGTAGCAAGAAAATTAATCAAATTATTTACAATGCCATGATCTATCTGATTCATGAAAGCAAACATTTGGGTTTCATGTCCCTTTAAGAGACATAAAAATCAGGCAATGTGTGCAATAAAAAAATACAACCTTAATGTGTTTCCAATTACTTCTTATACCAGTTGCTGAGTATAAAAATTGCTCTTTTTTATTTATTTTTGTAATTTGAAATAGATGGTTTTGTTCGTTGAAGCCACAACCCATCAAAATAGGTTGATCTTGCAGGAAAATCAGATATCCTCATTTTATCACTTTTTATCTCTGTCTGTATACCAAAGCCCAATACTTAGGGCCTGAGGATCTAAAGGTCTTTGGGCTGGCAAGATTATTTAAGAATGCTCACCAGTATTTCTTTTTCCCTGGTGGAATTATCTAAAGCCATTTTGTACCCTGAAATCCAGGTGTCTTGTTAAGGAGCGTATACTGCATTTTTGTATGGGGAGGAGATACATACATTACAAAAAAGTGCACAATAAAAATTGAAATAAAAAAAAAAAAAATCACACAAAACGAATAATTGAACCATTGGCACAAAAATACTCCGGAAAAAATGGTAATGTTAAAGTGTTTTAAAAAAAATCATAACAAATTTGTTCACCAAAAATGATATTTTATGAAAAAACATTGTATGTAAATTACACAGGAATAAATTGTATTAATTATGCACAGTGTAAATCATAATTTAAATACAAAGTCACGATAAACCCCTCATGCGCTACAGTTAGCACGCCACTCATAATCTAGCCTGTAGTTCTTATTAAATTATAATTTTTTCATATTTTTAACCTTAACTAAAATTCTGGATTGTAACCAACCTTCTGTAATTTTGCAAATGCCAAAAAACCTTTGCTATGAAGTGATTATTTGTTTTAGGTTATTTTTAGTTTTCTTTACTGAGATATGCAAACAGATTTAATTATCTAGTGTGTAGAAGACATAAATTACTTTCGGCACAAACATGTTTACAAAATTGAGGGCTCTTAAATGAAATTTTAGAACAGTGACCTACAGTATAACAAAAGCTTGTTGTGTATAATCATACACACAACATATTAGTGATGATATTACAGAGGTCTATGGAAATATTTGTAGGCCACTTTCTCAAGAGTTCTAAATAAATAGATTGTGCACAACACCCTAAGTTACATTTGTAAATATGGGAAAGTGCTAGTTTACTAGTATTTTCCAATAACAAATATGGCCGCTCAGTATATACAACTCCCTCAACAACAATCTAGTCTATAAATCCAGATAATGCACTTCCACTTTATATTGTACTTATTGGCACCTATAGCTGTATTATAGGGATATAACAAGTTAATGTTTGAGGCATTGAGCTACAGGAATGACATACTCTAATTCTTTTGCCACCAATCAGCAAGCGCTACCCAGGGTGCTGAATCAAAAATGGGCCGGCTCCTAAGCTTACATTCTTGCTTTTCAATTAAAGATACAGAGAGAACGAATAAAAATTGATAATAAGAGTAAATTAGAAAGTTGCTTAAAATGGCATCCTCTATCCAAATCATGGGTTTCATATCACTTTAAATGCATAGGGGATCCATATGAATGGCAGCTTCTGAGCAAAACAGGGCTGGAGATTAGTGTGTTGCGCTACAGCCAATTGTTATTGGCTATTGTGTCCTGCTTGAGTCTACTGAAATGGACTTTACCTATATGTTTAACTCTTTTTTTAGGGGGTTAAGCCCATAGTTATCTAGTTTTTTTTATAAAATTAAATGTCCTTTTAATCCATTTGTGTCATAAACTGTATTGAGTGTTGTGCATTGCATCTCTCTCTGGCAGTATTAATCAGGGTATATCATTTTCCTGTGACTGAGTTATAGGGAACCAAATATAATGTTAAAGGGACACTGAACCCACATTTTTTCTTTCGTGATTTAGATAGAGCATGCAATTTTAAGCAACTTTCTAATTTACTCCTATTATCAATTTTTCTTCGTTCTCTTGCTATCTTAATTTGAAAAAGAAGGCATCTAAGCTTTTTTCTTGGTTGAGGACTCTGGACAGCACTTTTTGATTGGGGGAGAAATTTATCCACCAATCAGCAAGGACAAAACAGGTTGTTCACCAAAAATGGGCCGGCATCTAAACTTACATTCTTGAATTTCAAATAACGATACCAAGAGAATAAAGAAAATTTGATAGTAGGAGTAAATTAGAAAGTTGCTTAAAATTTCATTCTCTACCTGAATCACGAAAGAAAAAATTTGGGGTCAGTGTCCCTTTAAACATTTTGAACAGGACACCAATGAATTAATGTTACACTTTTGCTTAATATAAAGCAGCTATGTGTAACCCCACATGCTGGGAAGAAGAGGTTTATACCAGGTTATTATATTCTTCTTTCTATTGCTCTGGGAATTGGCACAATACACTCTATATCCCTAACACATTTTTGTCCTGAAAAGTATATTTTTGGTTACACTTTGTGGTGTACCAGAGAGATATTCTTACCCATTTTACAGGTACTGCAGACAGTGTACGAGTTGGTTAAAAAGAACATTCTGTTTTAAGAAACACCACAAGGTTGTTTTTCACAAAACTGCTCCAAAATGCATCTCTTGTGTTCATCTAAAAAAACATGCATTTCTCGACAACGGATACAATGTTTTTTCATGAGCTGCAGTTAAATGTAGGATTCTAACAAAGAACCTTTGCTTGTTTAGCTCTTTAGGACAAAGGTCACAAAAAGGTTGTAGGTTTAGAAGTTTCTAAATCTGACTTGTCCAACATGTGGCCCAGGAGCCAGACTACGGTCTTCAGTTGATTTTTACGTTACCATGGACATTTTAAGCACTGGCATTTAATATTCTATTAGATTTTTTTTTTTTCCCCAATACATTAAAACAAAATCAAAAATAGTCTTTAGAAAATTATAACAGAAGAATTTGTAAAAATAAACCAAGTGCAAAAGTGCATTTTCAAGCTATTTGTATAGGTGAATATCTTAAAAATACATTAAAGGGACATGAAACTCCAAATATTTCTTCCATCAAATAAAGATAAAAGCATAAAATTTTAAACAACTTTCAAATTTACTTCTATTATGAAATATGCTTACTTTCCTTGTTATCCTTTATTAAAGGAGTAGCAATGTACTACTGGGAGATAGCTGATCACATCGGATGAGCAAATGACAGAAGCATATATGTGCAGCCACCAATTGGCAGCTAGCTCCTAGTAGTGCATTGCTGCTCCTGAGCATACCTAGGTATGATTTTCAACAAAGGATTTCAATAGAACAAAGGAAATTAGAAAATAGAAGTTAATTGGAAAGTTGTTTAAAATTGTATTCTCTGAGTCATGAGAGAACATTTTTAGGTTTCATATCCCTTTAACAGTAGGCTCTACAACCAAGGTACACTATTTTGTAGCAGCTCATGCTAAGCATGTCTGTTTTTTTTTTTTAAATACTTAACTTTTCTTTAGCAAACCCGGACCGACGATCCCCCGCCCGCAGCTCCTCTGTATTTAGCACTTAATTGACGAAACCGGCTTCTCCCAATCCCAGCGTGGCCTCACGAGATGGACACTCCGGGGTGCACGCCATTATTGGAGGAAGCCAGTTTCGCCATTGATGAAGTACTTAAGTATTTAAAAAACAAATGCTGCAATGTAAAGTTTCATGAATGAAAGTGCCCCTGTTTTTAATAAAATTCTTCATAATAATTTAAAATACACAGATCGTATTTAAAACATAAACCTATGCACTCAAAAATGATTAGAATTGTGAAATATACTGTATTCATTTAAGATACAATACAATGCCAGGAGAAAATGGCATTATATATTACTATATATGTTGACCAGATAAGTTTATTAATATCAAGAAATTATAGTATATTAAATAAACATTTTAAAGAACTATATTTACTGTATAGCAGTGTTAAAAATGAAACGGACTGGTCTGCTGCCCCCGATGGCCTAAATCCAGAATTACAACCAAAAGACATTTGGCTGGTAAAATGACATATCCCAGTAGCCAATCAGAGAAGAGGTCGCATTCAAATCTATCGAATGATTAAGATATGGGGAGGAGTTTTGTCTCAGACAAAAACTCTGCACACAGAGAAAAGAGGATCTTGGTGGAAACATTTTGGTTGGTGACTTTATGCAATCCTGCTGTTGCCTCTTTTGCTTATAAGAGAATCCAGTGTGCGAACACAGTGTTCTGTAAGACAAATACGTTGGGACACTCTTTGTGGATAATGGATAAGAGACTATCAAGATTAATTCTCTTACAAATGTGCATAATTCCTCTAAGACATATTTGGATATTAACTGAATTCTCAAACTGGTGATCTTGTAAAGTATAAGAAATTGTATATTTATATAAAAGGCATTCTAAGACTATAGTTAGATTGCAGTTAGTAATTTTAAAAAGGCACAATTTGTATTTTAAGCTCATGTTCATAGTCCTGTGTAGTTTAACTAGTCATATTTAGTGCTAAGTAATTTAATTTATATTTGTGTGTGTGTATATATATATATATATATATATATATATATATATATATATATATATATATACTGTATATTAGAATTTGCCTTATTGCAGTTAAATAAGAGTTTATTTCAGCTCAGATAAATTGGCATAGAACTAGACACTGTTAAAGTATTTTGTTATATTGTCTAACTAAACATTAAGTTAACCATCCATACTCTGTTATTTTATTGTGGTATTTTAATGCAATTCATTGTGAGTAAGGTTCATTTTAAAGGTATATTTTTTATGATCTTTGTAAGAATATTATAACAGCATAAGTGTGTATAATTTGATTCATAATCTGGTTTCTATAAATATAATTCAATGTGTTTATAAATTTTAACTAATCTAAAGAATTTAGGAATTTATATGCATTTTAATTGTGTTGTATATGCATTTTAATTGGAGGTTATTTTAAAGAATAATTATTAAATACATTATATTATAACCCTGCTATATACTGACAACTTTTCAGATTATTTTTCCGGTTATGTCAGACCATTGCTAATTTGGTTATATATAATTAGATATGCATAGATAGATCATTGATATAAATGAAATTATTGGGAGGTGAACTATTTCCGGTTTAATAGGTTATTCATTCATATTTGATCAACTTTTCAACTGTACTTTATTATAAGACAAATAATGATTACCTTAAAGGGACAGTAAAGTAAAAAAAAATATTTCATGATTTAAATAGGGCATGTAATTTTAAACAACTTTCCAATTTACTTTTATTACCAATTTTGCTTTGTTCTCTTGGTATTCTTAGTTGAAAGCTAAATCTAGGAGGTTAATTTCTTAGACCTTGAAGACTGCCTCTAATTTGAAAGAATTTTAACAGTTTTTCACCACTAGAGGGCGTTAGTTCATGTGTTTCATATAGATAACATTGAGCTCAGGCACGTGAAGCTCCTAGGAGCCAGCACTGATTGGCTAAAAATGCAAGTCCGTCAAAAGAACTGAAATAAGGGGGCAGTTTGCAGAGTTATAGATACAAGGTAATCACAGAGGTAAAAAGTATATTATTATAACTGTGTTGGTTATGCAAAATTGGGGAATGGGTAATAAAGGGATTATCTATCTTCTAAAACAACAACAATTCTGGGGTTTACTGTCCCTAATAATAATAATATTAATAATATAAATAATTTTATTTAACTGCAGAAAAATAACCAATACCTTTAATAATAAGAATGTAAATAGTTTTATTTAACTAAAACAATAACATATTTCATTTTTAATGCTTGACCCTCCCTCCTCACACTTAGGTCCTTGTGCAGATCTATTCCACTCCAAACAATCGTCTATTCAGTAAACTTCTTGAAACTATGGGTTGATTCTGTGTACAAAGATATGCAGAAAAGGGCAGTAAAGTCAAAATAAAACTTTCAAGATTCAGAAAGAAAATGTTGTTTAACAATTTACTTCTCTTATCTAATTTGCTTCGTTCTCTTGGTATCCATTGTTGAAAAGGTAGACTCAGAAGCAATGCACTACTTTGCGCTAGCTGCTTGTCACTTTCTCACCTAATGTGTTCAGCTAGGTCCCAGTAGACCATTACTGTCCTTTAACAACGGATACCAAGTGAATGAAGCAAATTTCATAATAGAAGTAAATCTAAAAATTGTATATTCTATCTGAAAACCAAAAGTTCTTTCATTATTATGTCCTTTTGGTCTATTTCTCAACTCTGTATGTTTATTTTATAACATTTTTGCTGTGAAGACACATTCACAGTTTTGAGAACTACAAAATCAATAATATGTGATAATATCTTAAAGACAGAAAAATGGCCCAAAATAATCTGACGGAAACCTCTGGGAGAGCATGACATTGTAAATGGATTAATGGAATTAATTTACCAAAAAAATGTAAACATTACAGCCTTGAATATACAACATCTTGCTATATAATTAAAAACTAATCTATAATCTAAAGGTTATTTATCCTAAAATATAATTTATCTTAAATAGAAACTATATTTAGATAGATTTTATTTTTCTCCTCAATAAGCATTTAAAAAAAAATTAAAAATAAAATTATATACACATATACACAATTTTTATTTTTTTCTTAAATCATTTATTTTTATCCACCCTGGTGTGACGCCTTTTTTTGTAAAAAGGTGTGCTCTCTAATTAGTATTGTAACTATACACAACCTCTCCCCTCAGGAAATAAAACTTTAATTTTAAAATTTACAGTTATATGTAAAATCAAAACAGTGCTAATCAATATAAACACTTGCAGCATAGCACTTTACACAATTAAACTAAAACAATTTATGATTGCTTGCAGCATATTCAGTAAGTGTTTTATTATTGCACTTTTTCTTTCAAATAATGGTGTATTTAACTCCTGCAGATTAATTAAACACATAGTTAAAGTCAGCTCCAGGCTAGTAATATACTGCTAAAAGATAGCAGAAATTATCTGGTGTGCGTGCCAATGACAAGACAAATAACTTGCTAGCTCCCAGTAGTGTAGGATAGAGATACATTAATATAAATATATATATATATATATATATATATATATATATATATATATATATATATATATATATCCCAAGTGAGCCCTTTTAGAATGATATACAAATGGAAAAAGAAAATGCTCTGTGCATTTTATTATAGTTCTATTGCTTGTATATAGGTGTATTAAAAGGGAAAGTAAACAAGATAATCTAATTACAAGACATTTCTGTTGTGTCGCTATAGAATAACATATCACTGAGTCTTAATGTTTTTAAAACAAATTAACATCCTTTTTTACTGCAATTATTTCCTTCCATAAGGCAGGGAGAGTCTACGACTTCATTCCTTACTGTTGGGAACTACAACACCTGGCCACCAGGAGGAGGCAAAGACACCCCAGCCAAAGGCTTAAATATCCGTCCTACTCATTCTTTGCCTTTTGTCACTATAGGAGGTGGCAGAGAAGTGTCAGAAGATTTGGATAGTCCTGTAATTAATATGTTCCCTTCAAGAAAGGACTGGAGTTTTAAGTAATCATATCAACCTCTCAGTTAGAGTATTGATGAAAGTTAGAGTCTGGAGATGCAGGGAAAGTTTTTCTGAGAACCCATCCAGACTGTAGCCTAATAGCTCCTGAGCAATCAGTGTTGACGAGTTTCACTGCTTGCTGTTACACACTCAAGTCCATGTCAGAGTGCCGCTGCAAGACTGTCACACTTGAGGCTGTGCCTGTTCCACAGCATGGATCCTGGAGGGTAAGACCGTTTTATATATACACTTTTGCTATACAGGGTCACAGTGTGGCTCCTTTATGCCTTGATAGGATCAAGGGTTAATATCTCCTTCAGGGAGATTATTTGAACAGCAAGGGGTTATTTATAACTGCTTTAATGTGAGAGTTTTGGGCTCATAGACTGCTTTTGGCTTGGAACAAACAGGTTTCACTTTCGTTTTTGAGTGTTGCACAGCTCATAATAGCTTAGCACCTTTTTCATAGCAGGGGAAGTCCTGTCCTACGCACCACGTGACCAGGTGCAGTATTTAAATTTTCCTACGATCCCCCTGCGGACATCATTCCTGAGGAGAGCGTTTTCACTGTTAGCTGTCTGGGTCTAGGAGGTGGTGAGTGTCCCAGGCATTTGGTATTATAAAGGTGCTGTTTTTTTGTGTTTTTTTTAATTAAGTGTTCCTTTTTGTCTGTCCTTCTGTAGATCTATCTTAGCTATGGAGGACTCTAATACTACATTAGAAGGTTCCGCTCTTTCTGTACTGATGAATAATTCCTGTTTATATTGTGAGGAGGCCGTGGTTTGCCTGCCTGCTCATTTTTGTTGCATTTGCCTAAGCACTGTTCTTAAAGTCTAAGAAGGGAGACAAGCCTTCTAATACTCATAGCGCTAGTAGCCCCTCTGTGCCGTCTACCTCTCAGGAATCTGTGTCCTGAGTGATTACTACCCTTCTACACTACCCGCTCCACATGCAGTTCCCAGCGGCCCAACTTATCCTCCATCTGGAGTTTTTTTTTTACCTGCGGACTTTACCACACAGTTACCATCGGTGGTGTTTGTGGCCCTGAGTGCCCTACCTGCCTCTAGCAAACATAAGAGAAAGGTTAAACATAGTTCTCCTGACCTAGAGTCATCTAAATATTTTGTCGTAATTAGCTACTATGTCCCAGCTATCCGAGGATGATTTAACCTCTGTAGCTTCAGAGGGTGAACTTTCTGAGTCGGAGACTAAAGTTACTAAACCTTCAGCGGAGGAACCCTTCTTTAGATTTAAAATTGAGCATCTGCATTTTTTATTAAAGGAGGTTCTGTCTACGCTAGAGGTTCCAGAAGCTAAACTCCCTGAGGAACGTAAGATCCCTAAATAAGACTGGGTTTATGAAGACAGGAAGGTCCCTCTGACTTTTCCTGTGCCAGTTAAGATGGAAAACATTATTAGTAATGAATGGGAAAGAGTAGGAACTTCTTTTTCCCCCTCATCTACTTTAAAAAAAATAAATAAAAGTATTCCCGGTCCCTGACTCTCAATTTGATTTGTGGGGCTCCATCCCTAAGGTGAATGGCGCTATTTCTACGCTGGCTAAGCGTACTACTATCCCTCTGGAGGATAGTTCTTTTAGAGAGCCTATGAGGAAGATGTTTCAACATACAAGGTTTTTATTTCAACCGGCGGCAGCTGTAGTCGCGGTTGCTAGAGCAGCTACCTACTGGTGCAACACTCTGTTGGAGCTCATTGAGGTGGAGACTCCCCTTGAGGATATTCAGGAGAGAATTATTAACTCCTTCATCTGTGACACAAATATGCAGATTATTCGCCTAAATGCAAAGGCTTCTGGCTTTGCAGTCCTAGCTCGCCGGGCTCTGGTTAAAGTCTTGGTCTGCGGATATGACTTCTAAATCCAGACTCCTTTCTCTTCCTTTTAAGAGGAAGATTTTATTTCGGTCCAGGGCTGGACTCCATTATATCTACGGGAAAGGTGCCTTTTTCTACCGCAGGATAAAAAGAATAGGCCTAAGGGACGGCAATTGTCTGTCTAATTTTTGTTCCATTCATTTTGACAAATCACGACAGCAATCCTTATCAAAGTCTGAGCAGCCCAAGCGTACTTGGAAGCTGGCTCAGTCCTGGAATAAGTCCAAACAGACTAAGAAGCCCATCGAGAACAAATCAGCATAAAGGGGCGGCCCTCAATCTGTGATCCGATAGAGTAGGGGGCAGACTGTCTCTTTTTTTCAGACGCTTGGTTCCGAGATTTACAGGGTCCTGGAGGGATACCGGATAGGATTCGAATCTCATCCGCCCAGGGGCAGATTCCTACAAGATCAGAAAAGAGAACTGCCTTTTTAGGTTGCATACAGATCTCTCCTCTCTAGGAGTAATTGTCCTGGTACCTAGAGCAGAAAGAGGTTTGAGGTTTTAGTCAAACCTTTTCATGGTTCCAAAAAAGGAGGGAATTTTTCATCCAATTCTGGACTTATAGTGCCTAAACAAGTTTGAGTGTTCCCTCTCTCAAGATGGAGACAATATGGTCAATTCTTCCTCTTGTTCAGGAAGGACAGTTTATGACCACCATAGACCTGAAGGATGCATACCTTCATGTTCCGATGCACAGGGAACGTTTTCTGTTCCTGAGGTTTGCCTTTCTGGACCAGCACTTCCAGTTCATAGCTCTTCCATTTGGCCTAGCTACTGCTCCAAGGATATTTTCGAAGGTTCTGGGAGCTCTTCTAGCCATTGCCAGAACACAAGGTATTGCAGTGGGGCCTTACATGGACAATATCTTGGTACAGGCACCATCTTTTCGTCTAGCGGGAGAACACTCTTGAGTACCTTCTCATCACATGGATGGAAGATAAACTTGGAAAAGAGTTCTCTTACTCCAAGTACAAGGGTGAATTTCCTGGGGATGATAATAGACTCCATATCCATGAGAATATTTCTCACAGATCAGAGACGTTGCTATTAAATTGTTATCTTGGAAGGTGTTTTTGTTGGCTATTGCTTGCGCACAGAGTTTGAAATTTCTGTTTTGCAATGTGACCCCCTTATCTTGTTTTCTATGCTGATAAGGCAGTTTTACGTACGAAATTAGGGTTCCTCCCTAAGGTGGTGTCGGATCTTAAAATTAATCAAGAAATTGTTGTTCCTTCTTTGTGTCCTAATCCTTCAGCGAAAGAATGCTTGCTTCAAAATCTAGATGTCGTTTGTGCCTTGAAGTTCTATCTTCAGGCTACTAAGGAATTCAGACAATCTTCCTCTTTCTTTGTCATCTATACGGGGAAGTGTAAGGGGCAGAAGGTTACTACGACTTCCCTATCTTTCTTGTTAAGGAGTGTCATCCGCTTAGCTTATGAGACAGCGGGGCAACAGCCTACTGAGAGGATAATGGCTCATTCCACTAGAGCAGTGGCTTTCTCCTGGGCTTTTAAGAACGAAGCCTCTCTGGATCAGATTTGTAAGGCCGCTACCTGGTACTCCTTACACACTTTTTCTAAATTTTACAAGTTTGATGTGTTTGCTTCAGCTGAAGCAGCTTTCGGGAGAAAAGTTTTGCAGGCTGTGGTGCCCTCATAATAGGGTCTGCCTCTTTTTTTGTTCCCTCCCGATATTCCTTCAGTGTCCTCTAGAGCTTGGGTATAGTTTTCCCAAAAGTAAGGAATGAAGTTGTGGACTCTCCCTGCGTTATGGAAGGAACACATAATTTATGCATACCAGATAAATATATTCCTTTCCTTCCTGGTAGGGAGCGTCCATGACCCCGTCCTCAATTTATTTTTGTTGGGCGGCTCCTTTTTTATATTTCTTCTGACACCTTTATACCCTGATGTTTCTCCTACTTTTCCTTGTTCCCTCGGCAGTATGACTTGGGGGGGGGGGGGGGGTTCGAGGAAGTGGGAGGGATATTTAAAGGGACACTGACCCCAATTTTTCTTTCTTTCGTGATTCAGATAGAGCATGCAATTTTAAGCAACTTTCTAATTTACTCCTTTTATCAATTTTTATTCGTTCTATTGCTATCTTTATTTGAAAAAGAAGGCATCTAAGCTTTTTTCTTGGTTCAGAACTATGGACCGCACTTTTTTATTGGTGGATGAATGTATCCACCAATCAGCAAGGACAACCCAGGTTGTTCACCAAAAATGTGCCGGCATCTAAACATACATTCTTGCATTTCAAATAAAGATACCAAGAGAATAAAGAAAATTTGATAATAGGAGTAAATTTGAAAGTTGCTTAAAATTTCATGCTTTGCCTCCTCCTGGTGGCCAGATGTTGTATGTCCCAACAGTAAGGAATGAAGTTGTGGACTCTCCCTGCCAGGAAGGAAAGGAATTTATCTGTTAAGCATAAATTATGTTTTTTTCAATAGACAACTCCATCCACCATTTGCCTTATTTGAAGTAGCCAATCTGGGCTGTAGTCAGCAGACAACATAATTAACCACAGTCATAAAGTTAGTATAAAGTACTCTACTTTACAGTTATCATTTAAAGCCAATTAGTTAAACATATGTAGTCAGTTTAGCCTTGAGAAGTCAGTAGGCTGCTTTCATTATTAAAATTACCACATTTTCAGAGGCAAAATTAATAATGAAAATATCGCAAATGAGTTTTGTTATGCTTAAACATTTAAATATCTCAAGCTGTTTACTGTTCTTTTATTAGCTGCAAAGGGGTTAAACCCATGGTTAAAGTCAGCTGCAGGGCAGCAATGCACTTCTGGGAGCCAACTGAAAATATTTTGTGAGCCAATGACAAAAAACAAATGTGAAGCCACCCATCTCCAAGCAGTGTAGAATATGTTGTACATATTCTTTTCCAATAAAGGATACAAAGAAAACAAAGTAGATTTGAAAATAGAGAATTTAAATGACAATAAAACACACATTTTTTGTTCATGATTCATATAGAACTTGTTTTAAACAACTTTCTAATTTACTTCTATTATCTCATTTGTTTTGTTCTATATGTTTTCCTTTGTTGAATAGGATACCTAGGTAGGCTCAGGAGCTACTGATTGGTGACTGCACACATATGCTTCATATTATTGGCTCACCCAGTGCGTTAACTCGCTCCCATTGCTGCTGCTTCTTCTTAAAAAAAAAAATACTTAGAGGATGAAGCAAATTAGATAATAAAATTTATTGGAAAGTTTTTTTAAATTGTGTATCTGAATCGTGAAAGAAACATTTTGGGTTTCATGTCCCTTTAAATGTCTTAAAATTATGTGCTTGGGATCATGCAATTTTAATTTTGACTTTCCTATTGCTTAAAGAGAAATATTTATTTAAAAAAAAAATAAATAGTAATTGCCTTGACATATGGGTATACGCATTTATAGATATTTTAACTTGTGGGGGGGGGGGGGGATCACACATTTATTTTGCATAAGTAACAAAAGGAACATGAATGTTATGTAAATTATGCAACGTGTTTTTGTTTTTTTGTATTTGTGTATAGTGCAGGGGTCAAGTCCTACAATAAAGTGTGGGAACTCTCCAAGACTATTTTATCCCTGAGGTGATCTTAGCCAATAGTGTGCTAGCTATCCGACATTGGCTAGGAGGTGGAAATGTCACCTCACAGCAAAATAGCATTCTGCTATGAGCTGCCTGAGGAGCTCAGTGTGGCGAACGGTTCAGACAAATAAAGGAACTTTCAGCATTAAAGGGACACTCAATCAAATTTAAACTTTCATTATTCAGATAGAGCATGCAATTTTAAACAACTTTCCAATTTACTTCCATTAAAAAAATGTGCACAGTCTTTTTATATTTAAACTTTTTGAGTCACCAGCTCCTACTGAGCATGTGCAAGAATAAGTGTGTATGCATTTGTGAATGGCTGATTGATGTCACATGGTACGTGTATGCATTTGTGATTGGCTGATAGCTGTCACATGGTACAGGGGGAGTGGAAAAAGACATAACTTTTAAAATTGTCAGAAAAAAATGTCTACTACTCATTTGATGTTCAAAATAAGCGCTATTGCATTGTCTTGTTATCTTGCATTTGTTGATTATGCAAATCTACAGTGTTGACTGGTCCTTTAAGTATTTTATACTTCATGACTGAATGTCCCCTTTATTTGTTCCACTGGTAAATCCTAACGTTTCACAAATGCTACGATTTACCATCACTTTAATATAAGCAATTTTCAACAAACTTTATAAGATTACCTATAACTTTCTTTATTTTTCAAGTTACTTTTTTTTGTTTAGATATTTGCAACAGGGCAAAATATGAGACAAGTGAGTTGTCACTCAGAAGTTCATACAACATATATAAAATGAGAAGGAGGGAAATAACATAAAACATTTCCAAACAAATACTGAACAAAATGTAATCTAGTGAAGAGGCAGAAAAAGAAAATGACACAACATGCTATATTAAGTGTCTTAAGCAACATGAAGATAGTAACTATAAAGACCTGGCGGTGAAGGACTAAATATGTTTACACTACAACACATTTGTTAATTACTTACCCCTGTCAGTTTTGACAACTAAATTTGCTTGAAGTTCTTCCATAGTTTGCATAATCTCTGGAGATTACTAATCTTTCTCTCAGTGATTTCCAGTCACAGCCTCCTTAGTAACAGTTTGTATACACAGCACTGCAGACTCTCCTAAAAATACACAACTGTATTCAAAATTAAGCCAAATTCCTATAACAAAATCATGGGATCATGCATTTCCAAAGTAAACATAAAAAGAAACATACTGTTAAAAATAAAGGAAACCACATACTTGCAAGAAAAAAAATAAAAAAAATTCTGCCTTTAGTGCTATAAGTGAGCAGACATGCTGAACTGAAGTCCTACTGTCACATGATTTTTGCAGTAAAAAACTTCTGAGCATAGACAATAAACTAACTGCAGCCAGAGCAGATATCTCCAAGAAACCACATCAGCTATTCCTTTGCCTTCCAGTAGATTAGGCAGTGTCAGGAAGAAATTGACACTGCACAAATTAAGTTAAAAAACAAACAAAACAAAAGATAATATCAATTCAAAATGATAAATAATAGATATTGCAATGATTTCTATTAAGTTTAATCCACTGCAGGGACAAGGAAAAGTATGTAAAAGATGATAAAGATGCTGTCCCACTAATTACAATAGAATGACAGATTTCAAAAGTTGTAGAATTTGTTGTTTCGATACTTTAGCATTAAGCTAATCTGTAATTTATTTATTTTTTATATCTGCTACCCTCTTGCGTAGGTGGGCCATTTTTCTAAATATAAAGCTGTGTGCAAAATATCCAGATATCACCCCCAAATACTCTGCTTTGTTCTAAAACTAGTTTCTCTCCTCTGCAATCCATAAACTTTGTTTTATAAAAAAAGGAAATATTGAGGTCACCATAGTAATTAATCTTTTACTATGTTAATGTAAATTGGAGAATGAAATTTGTTATCTATAATTGTAACAGATGTTGAATACTAAATAAAGTATAGCAAGTGTTAATTTTCTTTTAATCTATAAAACAAGTTACGTAGTTGGTCGGAATTTTTTTTGTATAATATAAAATAGGTAAACAAAAATGTAAGTGTGTGATATTAATACAAAAACATACGGCTAGATCACTAGTTTTGCGGTAAGCTGAAAAAACAGTGTTAACAGGTCCTAACACTGCTTTTTCACTACCGCTGGTATTACGAGTCTTGCAGGTTTAGGGGCACTGCACACCGACTTTTTTTTATATGGGACCTCCATAGCGCCGGTATTACTGGGAGGCCAAAAAGTGAGCGGTACACCCTCTACCTCCAAGATTCGTAACGAATTCTAAAGTCAGTAGTTATGACTTCTGAGTTTTACACTACAACGCTGTAGCATAAAACTAATAACTAAAGTGCTAAAAAGTACACTAACACCCATAAACTACCTATTAACCCCTAAACCGAGGCCCTCCCACATTGCAAACACTATAATACAATTTTTAACCCCTAATCTGCCGCTCTGGACATCGCCGCCACTAGAATAAACATATTAACCCCTAAACCACCACACTCCCGCCTCACAAACACTAGTTAAATATTATTAACCCCTAATCTGACGCCCCTAACATCGCCGACACCTACATTATATTTATTAAACCCTAATCTCCCTCCCCTAATGTCGCCGCAACCTACCTACATTTATTAACCCCTAATCTGCCGCCCCCAACGTCGCCGCCACTATACTTAATTTATTAACCTTTAAACCTAAGTCTAACCCTAACACCCCCTAACTTAAATAAATCTAAATAAAATTACTATCATTGCCTAAATCATTCCTATTTAAAATTAAATACTTACCTATAAAATAAACCCTAAGATAGCTACAATATAACTAATAGTTACATTGTAGCTAGCTAAGGGTTTATATTTATTTTACAGGCAAGTTTTCATTTATTTTAGGTAGAATAGTTACTAAATAGTTATTAACTATTTAATAACTACCTAGCTAAAATAAATACAAATTTACCTGTAAAATAAAACCTAACCTAAGTTACACTAACACCTAACACTACACTACAATTAAATAAATACCCTACATTAAATACAATTAAATAAATTAGCTAAATCACAAAAAAAACCCACTAAATTACAGAAAAAATTAATTACTAGATATTTAAACTAATTACACCTAATCTAATAGCCCTATCGAAATTAAAAAAGCCCTCCAAAAATGAAAAAAAAAAAACCTAGCCTAAACTAAACTATCAATAGCCCTTAAAAGGGCCTTTTGCGGGACATTGCCCCAAAGAAATCTACTCTTTTTACCTGTAAAAAAAAAATACAAACAACCCCCCCAACAGTAAAACCCACCACCCACACAACCAACCCCCCAAATAAAAGCCTAACTAAAAAAACCTAAGCTCCCCATTGGCTGTTCCAATCAGCCAATGGAATGTGAGCTCAATCCTATTGGCTGATTGGATCAGCCAATAGGATTGAAGTTCAAGCCTATTGGCTGATCCAATCAGCCAATAGGATTTTTTCTACCTTCATTCCGATTGGCTGATAGAATTATATCAGCCAATCGGAATCTAAGGGACTAATCTTGGATGACGTCATTTAAAGGTACCATCATTTGTTCGTCGTTAGTCCGTCGGAAGAAGAGGATGCACCGCGTCGGGTGTCTTGAAGATGGACCCGAAGGACTCGCTCCGCGCCGGAAGGATGAAGATAGAAGATGCCGTCTGGATGAAGACTTCTGCCCATCTGGAGGACCACTTCTGCTGGCTTCGTTGAGGACATCTTGCTGCTTGGATGAAGACTTCTCCCGGTAAGTGAATCTTCGGGGGTTAGTGTTAGGATTTTTTTAAGGGTGTATTAGGTGGGTTTTATTTTTAGGTTAGGACTTTGGGCCTGCAATAGAGCTAAATGCCATTTTAAGGGCAATGCCCATCCAAATGCCCTTTTCAGGGCAATGGGGAGCTTAGTTTTTTTTAGTTAGGCTTTTATTTGGGGGGTTGGTTGTGTGGGTTTTACTGTTGGGGGGGGTTGTTTGTATTTTTTTTTACAGGTAAAAGAGCTGATTTCTTTGGGGCAATGTCCCGCAAAAGGCCCTTTTAAGGGCTATTTATAGTTTAGTTTGGGCTAGGGTTTGTTTTTATTTTGGGGGGGCTTTTTTTATTTTGATAGGGCTATTAGATTAGGTGTAATTAGTTTAAATATCTTGTAATTTGTTTTTTATTTTCTGTAATTTTAGTGTGTTTTTTTGTGATTTAGCTAATTTAATTTTATTTAATTGTATTTAACGTAGGGGATTTATTTAATTGTAGTGTAGTGTTAGGTGTTAGTGTAACTTAGGTTTGGTTTTATTTTACAGGTAAATTTGTATGTATTTTAGCTAGGTATTTATTAAATAGTTAATTTCTATTTAGTAACTATTCTACCTAGTTAAAATAAATACAAACTTGCCTGTAAAATAAAAATAAACCCTAAGCTAGCTACAATGTAACTATTAATTATATTGTAACTAGTTTAGGGTTTATTTTATAGGTAAGTATTTAGTTTTAAATAGGAATAATTTAGGTAATGATAGTAATTTTATTTAGATTTATTTAAATTATGTTTAAGTTAGGGGGTGTTAGGTTTAGGGGTTACTATATTTAGAATAGTGGCTGCGACATTGGGGGTGGCAGATTAGGGGTTAATAAGTGTAGGTAGGTTGCGGCGACATTGGGGGCGGCAGATTAGGGAGTTAATAAATTTAATGTAGGTGTCGGCGATGTTGGGAGCAGCAGATTAGGGGTTAATAAATATAATGTAGGTGGCGGCGATGTCCGGAGTGGCAGATTAGGGGTTAATAAGTATAATGTCGGTGTCGGCGATGTCGGGGGCGGCAGATTAGGGGTTAATAAGTGTAAGATTAGGGGTGTTTAGACTTGGGGTTCATGTTAGGGTGTTAGGTGTAAACATAACTTTAGTTTCCCCGTAGGAATCAATGGGACTGCGTTACTGAGTTTTACGCTGCTTTATTGCAGGTGTTAGACTTTTTCTCAGCCGGCTCTCCCCATTGATGTCTATGGGGAAATCGTGCATGAGCACGTATGACCAGCTCACCGCTGACTTAAGCAGCGCTGGTATTTGAGTGTGGTATGGAGCTCAATTTTGCTCTACGCTCACTTCTTGCCTTTTAACGCCGGGTTTGTAAAAACCCGTAATACCAGCGCTGCAGGTAAGTGAGCGGTGAGAAAAAAACTGCACTTTAGCACCGCACAGCTCATAATGCAAAACTCGTTATCTGGCAGTTAGTTATTTAAAGGAATGTGATGTGTAATTGAAATACATAGACATACCATCTTCATATAAATACATAATGTTGCTTTTTGCTGAATGTGATCCTGAATGTTAGTGATATTTTAGATGTGTAGAATTTAATTATTCAGTTATAATGAAGATGCGCTATAACTTTCTTTTTAATATAGATATGAAATTCAAATACCCTGTGTTCCGCCGCCTACTTCAAAAGTCAGTTTTTCTGTAAACTAAAGATTTGAATTGGAGAACAGTTCAAACCTTTAGCTTATAGTAAAAATTTACTTGTGAAGTTGCCGGCTGAGCGTGGGGTATTTGAATTGTATATCTATATTAAAAAGTAAGTTATAGCGCAACTTCATTACAACTGATGAATTCAATTCTATGGGGCCAATTTATTACAGTGCGGACGGACATGAAATGATGTAGCGTATCATATCCGCCACACATCGATAAATGCCGACAGCGTACACTGTCGGCATTTAACATTGCTTAAGCAGTTCTTGTGAACTGCTTGTGCAATGCCGCCCCCCTGCAGATTCACGGCCAATCAGCCGTTAGCAGGGGGTGTCAATCAGCCCGATCGTATAGGATCAGGCGGATTGATGTCCACAGCCTCAGAACAGGCGGACGAGTTATGGAGCTACTGGGGCTCGCACGGAAACAGGGACTTAAAGCTCCATTCAGAGCTTGATAATTCGGCTCCTTTACATCTAAAAGTCACTAACATTTAGGATCAGGATTTATATGAAGACAGTATGTGGGACCGCTCTATTCGTCACACTGAGGAGAAGTAGGAAGTAGCGACTGGGAGGAGTTGGGCTAGCAATTCGCATCAAGTTAGTAATATAAATATATACAAAATCTTTTTTCTTTTTTTTAAAGTGGCGGTTTATCTAATAGACAAAAAAACTAATTATTTTGGAGGCATCAAAACAGTGAAAATTGACATTCACTTGAAATAACTGTTTATGATTTTTTCATTAATATTACATACTTACATTTTTGTTTACCCATTTTATATTATTATGCAACATTTGTTCCGACCAACTACATAACTTGTTTTATAAATTAAAGTGATTGTAAAGTTTTATGAATTAAAGCCCAGTATCTAAAAATTATCTTAAGAACATGGGCACTTTAATTCATTTAACTTTACAAAGATGCATCTTTTTAAAAATATTTACCATTGCGTTATGGTAAACTTACCGCCGTTCATCCACTGTATTGAGTAACTGTGGGTGGAGGAACGGCAGTATGTTTACCATAACCCAATGGTAAATATTTTAAAAAAGATGCGTCTTTGTAAACTTAAAGTGCCCCTGTTTTTAAGATTATTTTTAGATACTGGGTTTTAATTGATTGAACTTTAGTCTCTTTAAATGAAATTGAACACCTGTTACACCTCTTTATTTAGTATTCAGCAGCTGTTACAATTATAGATAGTACATTTCATTGTTATTCTCCAGTTTACATTAAGGTTGCATAAAAGGAGACAACTGATGATTTAAACTCCATTTAAAATATCACTAAAATTCTGGATCTGTTTTTATAAAAGGGAACGTTTACCATCACTAATATTGAGAAGATCTGGAAGCATAACAGGTGTTCCCTACATTACAGTTAGAAATAGATGTCAGGTTCAGCTAATTCTTTATAGGGAATATACAGCAAACATTAAAGTGAATGTCAAGTTTAATGAGAAAGTGCCCATTTTTTAAAAATACTTTTTTCAAATACTTTCTTTCTTTATGAAAACAGCCCGGCAATCTTCCGCCTGCAGCTCCTGCTGTGCTAAGCACAGCAATGATGAACCCGGCTTCCTCCAATCATTGAGTGCACCCCATGGCATCCAGCTTGTGAGGCCATCAATGATTGGAGGAAGCCGGATTTGTCTTTGCTATGCTAATTACAGCAGGAGCTGCGGGCGGAAGATCGCCAATCTGGTTTTATAAGTTCTGTTTTTAAGTATTTTTAAAAACCGGGCACTTTTTCATTTAACTTGACAATCACTTTAACACTGACTACACTCACTGCTATTTTGTTTCTGAAACTAATCAGACTTGCAAAATCAGTAAAATTACACTAAATTTAGAAATGCATACACCTAGAGGAAATTGTTACAGGTATTAGCACAAACCTGCATAAGCTGTTAAAAAATTTGTATAAAATTGAGAAAAAAAAAATGCTTTTGCCATTAACTCTTGTTAATTGTGACTATCTCTAAACTTGCAACGACAAAACTTTGCACATCACTCGTATGACAAAGATCATCCCCAATTTCTTTGATAAATACACCAGATAAACACATTTCAAAATTGGTGAGATCAATTTACAAAAACTGTGCCAAAACAAACAAAATCAGGCCCTCTGACAGCTCACAGGTATGCAAGCAGACTGGTTCTGAACATTCTGCACTTGCTTGTTAGTTAAGCACATGCACAAAATATATGCACCAGTCAGCAGCTGCATGAGCTCTGAAAACAGTACCTGGGGGTGAGCAAAGTGTACTTACTATAGATTTATCAAAATATTTAAAGAAGCCTTTATTATCTATTTTTATTATGGAAAATGTGTTAAAGTGGTTTTAAGAAGAGCATTAAACCGTAAATAAATGCTACATACAATAATGTATTCAAAGCAAAGATAAGCCAGAGAATAGTATGTAGGTGCATTTTTTTATTATGTAGAGTTTTTAAATATTTAGGAATGTAATGTGAAGTGTAAAGGTTCAGTGTCTATAAAGTACTTTAGTTCCTATGAAGTAATGGGGTCCGCCATATTGAAACCTAGGTTTTTCCCTTATCTATTTTTTCTGTTAAAGATATAAAACAGTCAGAAAGATATGCAAACAAGGCTGTGTGGAATATAGGTTTGTTAAAGTAAGTTTCCACCCTGCCATACCAGCAGAAGTTATAGATAAGGGGAAGCCTAGGTTTCAACACAACACCACCCATTACTTTATAGAAACTCAGCGTAATTAGGAAAACCAGTTTTAGAGAGTTATATTGCAGGAAAATGGAACTAAATACATAATAAAATTATGTTACAAAGTTTATTTACTACCCATAGTTACACATTTAAATGACAGTTTCAAAATGTTTAATGTTCCTTAGGACCATAATAGTCAAAAAAATGACATGCTGTAATTTGTTAGAGCATATAATTTATAAGACTCAAACCTACACTACTGTGTGTTTAACTCCTACAAAGGTAGGGACAATAGTCTTAAAATGCCAATGCTCTAACGAATTAAAGTATGTATCTTCTCGATTATTAAGACCCTTTAAGAGCTATAAACCCCTGCATCCTATTTTATGTTGTATCGCTCCTGGTGTTGTGTAGTGTTAGTATTAAAAAAATAAAGATCCTCAGACAGCAATTTGATGGCAAAAAAATATATAAATAAGCGCCTTCTTTTGCTCTCAACCAGTGGCCGTTATGTGAACTTTGAGGTATCCTTATTGTCTCAAGGAAAACATGTTTTTACATTTAATTTCTTGAAACTGATACCAAATTTAGCAGTACAGTGGGAGAGACATGGACGGACAAAGCTTTTATGTGGGTAGAAGTAGTTTGGGCTATTTTGCCTATTTCTTTGCTGAGTGCCAGAAGATTTAAAATCTTGTCATGTGCAAGTTCTCTTTATTTATATTTTAATGTTATTGTTATGCTTTTTATTTTCATGGTTTCCCACAATGCCTTGTTCATACCCTTTAGTGGTTCAGTGGAGGGAGAATATTGCTACTCCATTCTGTATCCAGTTCAAACCACGGTAAAGGGTGAACCTACGTTAAAGATGCGAATAACATTGCACAGCAATATGCATGTTGCAGAAAAAAAGTGTTAAGTTTAGAAATAGGTGATCAGATAGGCTGTGGGTGATCTGTGAGGGCTTAAGGAAATATAGGAAAGTAAAACAGTGACTTTTTTAAGCATTACATATATTTATGATTAATTGGATCACAATGTTTAGACTATTTCATGTATGTACATTTTAGATCTGCTTTACTTAGGGCCAGATTACAAGCAGGGCCATCTTTAATATTGACTGGACCCTGGGCAAAACATTTCTTGCCCCCTCCCCCCCACACCCAATGCAATTTTGCTCTCCACCCCAACATCCCAAAAAAACAACTAAATCAATTTATTTTATAATTTTTAAAAAATTATTAGCCCAGCAGTGGATCATCCACTGCTGGGCTAATCATTTAAAAAAAATGAAATAAATTGCAATATTTGAAACTGGACCTAAGCAGTACTTATAAGTAAATAAATATATAAATTCCTCTACTGTGGATTCATTTAATATTCTTTTGAATGTGATTCTGGTGTGAGGTTAGCTGGTTAAAGAGATTTAGGGCAGCCAACAGGAGCAAAGCAAGGTAAAGACTGAGGAGGAAGCATGGAGGTGCAGACAAATATAAGTTTACTGACTGGAACAGCAGAACTACTATGGGGAGCTGTAAAATCTGCGACAGTGAAAACAAAAACTATAAAAATAAACCTTACATTAATGTGTGAAGTATCAGCATGACACTATACATCAGCCACAGCAGCACATGTCACTTATTTGCTAGGAACAAGTTCCCTCTCACCCTGCACTAGACAATGCTGCATTGGGAGGGGCGTGTGTGCACTCACTTATTCTTCCCACTGACACCTTTCTACAAAGCACTGTTCCTCTGACAAACCTCAGTTAGTTGATCTTAGGGCCACAGCAGAAAGAGCAGGGCTAAGGGGACCAGCAGACTGGATGCTGTCTGCCCAAGGCTGCATGGATACAGTGTGAGATGAGTCACACAGCCTCAAGACTGAAGAGAGTAGTGTATGCAGCTGCACAGATGCTCAAATCCTCATGTGCCTGCCACTCCAGCTTTCTGCTGCATGCGCCTACAGTCAGCCCTACCCAGAAACAATCCCCATCACCAGAGCAGTTACCTGGTGACAGTGGTAACTCCAGTAGGACCTTTTCTGATGCAGTGGGAATGGCTGGATGCCGAGTTAGGGCTTTGCATTCAGTGCTGCACAGTGCACATCTAAATCAGCACATGGTACTAGCTTGGCAAGTCACATGACACCGGCACGGTCTGGCACAGTTTTTAAAAAAAAAATATATAACCAGAGTACTTTTGGCTGTGACAGTATTAGGACTGAATGTGTGTGTTCCCCATGTCACATCAACTGTCTGGTATGAACTCTTGGGCCCCTCAACAGAGACTGGGCCCTGGGCAGCTGCCCCTTTTGCCCTGTGCTAAAGACGGCCCTGATTACGAGTGGAGACAAAAAGTTTTCGCCCAAGCAATAAGGGGTTTAGTGTGTGTGTGGTGCTCGTCAGGATTATCACTGGTATTACAAGTTGAAAGTAAACGTGATCTATCGATCACAATCATGATTTACGCTAGAATGGTTAACGTGACTTTAGAGCTCTGGTTAACTGTTTTGTAAAACATATAAAAGTTGCACAAAACACATTAAAATACATTACAGGGTACAGTTACTCACAATAACACTATCTAATAAAAATTATTCCCAAAAATATTGCACACAAAAATTATAAAAGCTCAAAGATATGAGGTCTCAGAAAAAAAAGCAGGCAAAGGTCTTAAGCATAGACATACATATATATCTAAAGATATAAAGGTCAGGTTTTCACTTACAATCGTATTCAACGTACATCCAGATCACACATATCTACCCATAATGATAGAGGTTATAACAACGGAGGTGGGCAACAATCAGGAGATAGGAGACAATATGGATCCCAACATCAATATATGGGTGGAGACAGAATAAAACCAGAGAATAGAAATTTCACCTGGAGACAGAATAATCATATGCAGGACACATATACACCTGATAATAAGGTATATTATTCTGATCAATCATCATCATCCTATCAGACACAGAGAGAAGTTAACCAGCCTAATTTTAGGAGCAGAGACTCTACTTCTACTTCCAATACACACTTTAACAAACATGATAGGTCTCCACATATAAGAGCACCATCTTTTTCTAATGACAATAGGTCTCCACATGCAAGAGTACCTTCTTTTTCTAATGACAACAGATCATCAAATAGAGCATTGGGATACCAAGATACAGATCAGAGATCACAAGTGCCCAATTTTGTACATCAGAATAGATAGCAGGCACTACAAAATGCTGACAATGAACCGACCACTAGTACAAATAGTTCTAATATGCCTTTCTTAGGGGGGGGCCGGTTCAACCAGGAACCTCCGGTGTGGCACGGTCCTATGGGACCGGTATATCCTCAAAGACAAAAAAGACGACTCGTAAACGAGGAACCAGAGGGAAATCAATCACCCGCAAAAAAGAGAAATTAGAGATATACAAAAAAGGAATTTTTAATCTCTCATCGCATACTTTAAGCGATGATGAGATTAGAGTACTAGGTAGGGGTCTGTCTTTCAGCCCTTCTAATAACTTTCACATCTACAAATTATTCGTGGATGTTAACAGTTATGTTAGGAAATTATCCCTGCAAAAATATTTTGCAGACAAAAAACTTAAAAATGATAATTTGAGACCCATAACTACTGATCATATGGATTCCCATTTGAGCGAGGGTTGTTTCACTTATGAACCCTGCATGCTCATGGAAGACCTCTTTGATGAGTATATTCACACTAACCTAAGGCCTAAATCTAGCTTTATGCCTCCAAGGAATAATGGTAACCATATAGAGATCTTCTCTAATCTTGTTATGGCAGATCTTGAAAAATTAGCAAAAAAAACAGAAAAAATTGAGATATAAAAATAACCTTAACCATAGGGAAAGACAAGCCCTCAATAGTCTGATGAATAGATCTGATCTGGTCATCAGACAGGCGGACAAGGGTGGGAGAATAGTCCTGCAAAATATGCAGGACTATCTTACAGAGGCTGATCGGATCTTGAATGATAAGGAATATTACAAAATCCTACATGGAGACCCCACTTTGGCATTTTTAGAATCATTACAAGAACTTCTACAGAAGGGCTTGGACATGGGTATTTTAAACAAAAATGAAAGAGACTATTGTCTCCCTAAATACCCCTGTACTGCTTTTTACTACCATCTGCCAAAAGTGCACAAAGACCCATTCAGACCTCAGGGTAGACCTATTATTGCGGGTATAGGGAGTCTTACGGACTCTCTATCCGCTTATATCGACCATTTTTTACAGAAATTTGTAATCTCGCTACCATCTTTCATAAGAGATTCATCCGATTTGATTACTAAATTAAATGAATGTGTCTTGGATGATAATTGTTGGTGGGTCACCTGCGATGTGGGGTCTCTGTATTCTAACATCCAGCACGAGTTGGGCATTAGGGCTGTACGTTCCTACCTTGTACAAGATATTTATATGCCCACTGAACAAGTTGAGTTTCTCCTTCAACTCATAAAATTCATTTTAGAGCATAACTATTTTCTCTATCAGAGTAAATACTACCTCCAAATTAAGGGCACGGCCATGGGCACCAGGTTCGCCCCGAGTTTCGCAAATTTGTTCATGGGCAACTTTGAGCAGATTTATATCTACGAGTCGCAATTCGCGGCGAACCTGGTGTTCTATGGCCGCTATATAGATGACCTTATTTTTTTATTCAAAGGGTCTGAAGAGGACATACATAAGTTTATTGATCATCTTAACCACAACAATTTTGGTATATCTTTCACTCAGAATATCCAGCGGCAAGAAATTGATTTTCTTGACTTAGTTCTGAGTAAAACTACTGATGGTAAAGTGGGGTCTAAAACCTTTTTTAAGACTGTTGACTGTAACAGCTTTCTGCATTATGAAAGCAATCACTATAAGAGCTGGAAGCTAAATGTCCCATATGGGCAATTTAGAAGAATAAGGAGGAATTGTTCCCAAATAGAGGACTATGATATCCAAGCAAGGGTTATTGGAGACAGATTCCTAGAAAAGGGCTACCCGGTAGATCTGATAAATCATGAGATCAATAGGGTTAGGGAGGAGGATAGATCAAGTTATTTTAAAATTAATAAAAACAAAAAATCTAAAGATCAAATAGGCTTCAAAGAAATAAATCCCCCGTTATTTATCACTAGATATAATTCAAACCATATGGCAATTAATAAAATTCTTAATAAACACTGGTCTATCCTCACTGATGATTCCACTCTGAGGAATATTATAGGGACCAAACCAAAAGTTGTATATAGAAGAGCACCTACGCTCAAGACCGTTCTAGCACCCAGTAAGATTGTAAGAAACAAATTCATTGTAAACAACAATGTAGGCTCCAACATCTTTAATGTTGGGTCTTTAATTAAAAAGAATATAGTCTTCAAATGTTATAGGAAATGCTGTGGCATGTGCAGCAATATTTGTCATAGGACTTCTAGTTTTAGATCCTCGAATACGGGTGAAATTTTTAAAATTAAGAGTCACATGACATGTGAAACATCTTTTGTGATATATCTCCTTGACTGTAAATGTGGAGCCCAGTATGTAGGCCGCACCTGCAGAAAGGTAAAAAAACGATGGGGAGAGCACTCCTATAACATTAAGAAAAAAGCCAAATCTCACAGCGTCTCCAGACATTGTTTATCTCATCACAAAAAAGATAAGAACCCTATCAAAATAACACCTATTGAAATGATTTCAAAATCTTGTCCCAATGCTCTAATGACCCTTAGGAGAAGAGAGACATTTTGGATTAAAAGATTAGGTACTCTCCAACCAGATGGGCTCAATGAGAACCTTGATATGGCAGCATTCTGAATACCAATATTTTTTTTTTTTTTTTTTTGCCTCTATTAGGCTAGGTCACATTGACACTTTTTCACACCAATATCACATCACACATAGATAGGGGTTGCTGATTGTTTTTGCATTATCCTACACAGTGGTTGTTTAGTATTTCACCATGTGTAACAATTTTTTTTTTTTTTTTTTTTTTATTATATATTTTTTTCTTACATTAGCGGTATAGCACTTTAATATTATTATTATTACTTATAAGATTACCATGATCAGATGACTTATTTATAGGATACAAGGGTATCTTTATGTTGGACCAATGATTACACATATCTATATATATATATACTTCTGCACGTCATTTAGATATAGCTTTAGGTTTTGATTACATTCCACACTTTATTCTTGGCTTATCATTTTATTATATATTACAAATATTTTGTTAGTACATTTATATTAAATATAGGTACATACATTTTGCATATATGATATCACAGATAGGGTTTAACATTAGTTAGTCATTGTGTAATTTTTTTTAATTTTTTTTTTTTTTTGTTGTTGGCCTTTTGTTGGCCTCTATTAGGCTAGGTCACATTGACACTTTTTCACACCAATATCACATCACACATAGATAGGGGTTGCTGATTGTTGTTGCATTATCCTACACAGTGGTTGTTTAGTATTTCGCCATGTGTAACAATTTTTTTTTTTTTTTTTCTACTTACATTAGCGGTATAGCACTTTAATATTATTATTACTTATAAGATTACCATGATCAGATGATTTATTTATAGGATACAAGGGTATCTTTATGTTGGACCAATGATTACACATATTTATTATATACTTTCTGCACGTCATTTAGATATAGCTTTAGGTTTTGATTACATTCCACACTTTATTCTTGGCTTATCATTTTTATTATATATTATAAATATCTTGCTAGTACATTTATATTAAATATAGGTACATACATTTTGCATATATGATATCACAGATAGGGTTTAACATTAGTTAGTCATTGTGGCAATTTTTTTTTTTTTATTATTATTATTTTATTTTTTTTGAGATTCCCTCATAGTAAATGTATTTATATATTCATGTTGACACATCTAGTATTAATTACTTGTTATAGGTTATTCTTATTTGAGATTTGCTCAAAATGGTTTGTGTTACATATGAGAGCTTTTTTGTTAGGGCAGAGAAATAAATGTCACACTTCAAAGGAGGGTACAATGTAGATATAATACCAATTAAGGTCTATAATACTAAAGGAAAAATATAGATCTATTGTGATATAAAACATACATGTGGTCAGGCATATTATGTGATTGTATGTAGAATAGAGACTATTAAAATACATGTATCCTGCTTATGTTTTTTATGGGGGTATATTATATTGTTGTACATATTTTGATTATTTTATTTTGAGGTGTATAACAAATGTTTTTATTGTGATTGTTATATTACTGTTTTCCATTTTTTATTTTTTAATCCTAATTTGAAGGGTTACAAGGTTATTGCTATTGTCTATTTTGGGTATGGCAATGGTATGGAGGTTAATACAGAGATATCTATTCTTATTTGGGATTTGCTCAAAATGGTTTGTGTTACATATGAGAGCTTTGTATATAGGGGTTTCCATGCCTACCAACTGCTGACCTGTGCAACAGGTGTTCACACTTTAGAAATTAATTAGCCTATCAGATTTAGTTTTATGTGTTCTATTGTCTTTATAAAGCAAGTGTTGTTAACATTTTAACATAGCCTGAGGAAACAGCCTGTGGTGGCTGAGAAACATGTTGCTGTTTTTAAAATAAAAGTTTTTAAATATACACTTGCTTTATCACAATTATTCTGCTCCTGTTTGGGGGCAGAGTGTGTGTGCTAGTTCTATCTTCCAAAGTGGTGATTTTCTGCATCCTGCAAATTGGATTCCACAGTCCACTGGGCGGCTGAGAGGTCCCAGTACTGCTGATATTGCACCTGGTGGTGCTTTGTTTCCTGTAAGTACAACCTTGAATCCTTTTATATCTGGTGTACAAACGTTACTGGGCTATGTGTGTGCCTTTTTTGCCCTTATAGGCATCATAGGATAGGCCCTCGCCAAGGATCATCTCTATCTGGCTGGAGACACCAGTGAGCTGGACCACTGTTTGATGTTCCAGGCTGCCACAATAGCACCATTTGGGTGCGCTACGCTTGTGAGTATATTTCCTATCCTGCTGATGTTTTGTATCTGACTGCCGTGACGTTACTAGGCCATGTTGGCGCCTCTGTGCTTCTTTCTCTTATAGATCACGCCACACCAGGATGACCGTCCTATGACAGAGAGCTGCCTTCTTTCTTTTGGATTATTCTTTGTGTGGACATTTTTGTTATTTGATTATACTAATATCATCTGGGTCCACTTGTGAGCATATCATCTCTAATAATCTGATATAAGTGTGCTAGGTTTATTGTATATTCTCTTAATTATCTGTATATATCTGCTTACTGTTTGCTGCTTATTGTTAGCGCCCCCTAGGAGTGTGGTGTATGTTTTATATGCACCACCCTCCTTATATCTTTTGTTATCACATTTGCTTGGTCACGACTAGGGGAGCTGCTTCTCATTGTATAGTGTTCTTATTGTAGTATATATTTATCTTTCCACTGTTCTAGTCCTGTAGGGCATATAGCCTAATAGACAAAACACTGATATTTTTAATATCTTTCCTATATTGGGGCTAAATTAACATCACTATGTTTTCTTGCTCTGAAAGAGCAAATAGAAGGGTTAATGTCGAACAATCAGGCTCTGGTACACTTAACCCACCACTGTCTCTCCAGTCTGCTTTTAACAAACTTGAAAATTTACTTAAAACTGAACACCGCCATTGGTGGGATTTGGACACACTTAAGAAATACAAAAGTAAAAACCAAATCCCTAGGGGGCTTAGAATGTTCAAAAACTGCTCTTTTAAAAACAATGAAGAAGTAATTAAAGAATGGGAAAATGCCTTAAATACATGTTCCTTGACCCTTATGGATATACTTATTAAACATAGGCAAGTTTTGGTAAATGAAGTAGGACAGGAAATTGACAATTTACAAAAGGACATAGATATACACAAATCACTTCCTCAATTTGAAGAATTGAGAAAAAACACGTATGATAAAGCAGACGAGTATCAGGAACAAATTATTGCTAACAAAAATAAAAAGATGGAGAGAGACAATGAGGATTACACCAAAGGTCAGGTTTTCACTTACAATCGTATTCAACGTACATCCAGATCACACATATCTACCCATAATGATAGAGGTTATAACAACGGAGGTGGGCAACAATCAGGAGATAGGAGACAATATGGATCCCAACATCAATATATGGGTGTAGACAGAATAAAACCAGAGAATAGAAATTTCACCTGGAGACAGAATAATCATATGCAGGACACATATACACCTGATAATAAGGTATATTATTCTGATCAATCATCATCATCCTATCAGACACAGAGAGAAGTTAACCAGCCTAATTTCTCCAACATAGGTGTGTCCGGTCCACGGCGTCATCCTTACTTGTGGGATATTCTCTTCCCCAACAGGAAATGGCAAAGAGCCCAGCAAAGCTGGTCACATGATCCCTCCTAGGCTCCGCCTACCCCAGTCATTCTCTTTGCCGTTGTACAGGCAACATCTCCACGGAGATGGCTTAGAGTTTTTTAGTGTTTAACTGTAGTTTTTATTATTCAATCAAGAGTTTGTTATTTTAAAATAGTGCTGGTATGTACTATTTACTCAGAAACAGAAAAGAGATGAAGATTTCTGTTTGTATGAGGAAAATGATTTTAGCAACCGTCACTAAAATCCATGGCTGTTCCACACAGGACTGTTGAGAGCAATTAACTTCAGTTGGGGGAACAGTGAGCAGTCTCTTGCTGCTTGAGGTATGACACATTCTAACAAGACGATGTAATGCTGGAAGCTGTCATTTTCCCTATGGGATCCGGTAAGCCATGTTTATAAAGATCGTAAATAAGGGCTTCACAAGGGCTTATTAAGACTGTAGACTTTTTCTGGGCTAAATCGATTCATTATTAACACATATTTAGCCTTGAGGAATCATTTTATCTGGGTATTTTGATATAATAATATCGGCAGGCACTGTTTTAGACTCCTTATTATTTAGGGGCTTTCCCAAATCATAGGCAGAGCCTCATTTTCGCGCCGGTGTTGCGCACTTGTTTTTGAGAGGCATGACATGCAGTCGCATGTGAGAGGAGCTCTGATACTTAGAAAAGACTTTCTGAAGGCGTCATTTGGTATCGTATTCCCCTTTGGGCTTGGTTGGGTCTCAGCAAAGCAGATACCAGGGACTGTAAAGGGGTTAAAGTTAAAAACGGCTCCGGTTCCGTTATTTTAAGGGTTAAAGCTTCCAAATTTGGTGTGCAATACTTTTAAGGCTTTAAGACACTGTGGTGAAAATTTGGTGAATTTTGAACAATTCCTTCATGTTTTTTCGCAATTGCAGTAATAAAGTGTGTTCAGTTTAAAATTTAAAGTGACAGTAACGGTTTTATTTTAAAACGTTTTTTGTACTTTGTTATCAAGTTTATGCCTGTTTAACATGTCTGAACTACCAGATAGACTGTGTTCTGAATGTGGGGAAGCCAGAATTCCTATTCATTTAAATAAATGTGATTTATGTGACAATGACAATGATGCCCAAGATGATTCCTCAAGTGAGGGGAGTAAGCATGGTACTGCATCATTCCCTCCTTCGTCTACACGAGTCTTGCCCACTCAGGAGGCCCCTAGTACATCTAGCGCGCCAATACTCCTTACTATGCAACAATTAACGGCTGTAATGGATAATTCTGTCAAAAACATTTTAGCCAAAATGAACACTTACCAGCGTAAGCGTGACTGCTCTGTTTTAGATACTGAAGAGCATGACGACGCTGATAATAATGGTTCTGAAGGGCCCCTAACCCAGTTTGATGGGGCCAGGGAGGTTTTGTCTGAGGGAGAAATTACTGATTCAGGGAACATTTCTCAACAAGCTGAACCTGATGTGATTACGTTTAAATTTAAGTTGGAACATCTCCGCATTCTGCTCAAGGAGGTATTATCCACTCTGGATGATTGTGACAAGTTGGTCATCCCAGAGAAACTATGTAAAATGGACAAGTTCCTAGAGGTCCCGGGACTCCCAGAAGCTTTTCCTATACCCAAGCGGGTGGCGGACATTGTTAATAAAGAATGGGAAAGGCCCGGTATTCCTTTCGTCCCTCCCCCCATATTTAAAAAATTGTTTCCTATGGTCGACCCCAGAAAGGACTTATGGCAGACAGTCCCCAAGGTCGAGGGAGCGGTTTCCACTTTAAACAAACGCACCACTATACCCATAGAGGATAGTTGTGCTTTTAAAGATCCTATGGATAAAAAATTAGAAGGTTTACTTAAAAAGATGTTTGTTCAGCAGGGTTACCTTCTACAACCTATTTCATGCATTGTCCCTGTAGCTACAGCCGCATGTTTCTGGTTCGATGAGCTGATAAAGGCGGTCGATAGTGATTCTCCCCCTTATGAGGAGATTATGGACGGAATCAATGCTCTCAAATTGGCTAATTCTTTCACCCTAGACGCCACTTTGCAATTGGCTAGGTTAGCGGCTAAGAATTCAGGGTTTGCTATTGTGGCGCGCAGAGCGCTTTGGTTGAAATCTTGGTCAGCTGATGCGTCTTCCAAGAACAAGCTACTTAACATTCCTTTCAAGGGGAAAACGCTGTTTGGCCCTGACTTGAAAGAGATTATCTCTGATATCACTGGGGGTAAGGGCCACGCCCTTCCTCAGGATCGGCCTTTCAAGGCAAAAAATAAACCTAATTTTCGTCCCTTTCGTAGAAACGGACCAGCCCAAAGTGCTAAGTCCTCTAAGCAAGAGGGTAATACTTCTCAAGCCAAGCCAGCTTGGAGACCAATGCAAGGCTGGAACAAGGGAAAGCAGGCCAAGAAACCTGCCACTGCTACCAAGACAGCATGAAATGTTGGCCCCCGATCCGGGACCGGATCTGGTGGGGGGCAGACTCTCTCTCTTCGCTCAGGCTTGGGCAAGAGATGTTCTGGATCCTTGGGCGCTAGAAATAGTCTCCCAAGGTTATCTTCTGGAATTCAAGGGGCTTCCCCCAAGGGGGAGGTTCCACAGGTCTCAGTTGTCTTCAGACCACATAAAAAGACAGGCATTCTTACATTGTGTAGAAGACCTGTTAAAAATGGGAGTGATTCATCCTGTTCCATTAAGAGAACAAGGGATGGGGTTCTACTCCAATCTGTTCATAGTTCCCAAAAAAGAGGGAACGTTCAGACCAATCTTAGATCTCAAGATCTTAAACAAGTTTCTCAAGGTTCCATCGTTCAAGATGGAAACCATTCAAACTATTCTTCCTTCCATCCAGGAAGGTCAATTCATGACCACGGTGGATTTAAAGGATGCGTATCTACATATTCCTATCCACAAGGAACATCATCGGTTCCTAAGGTTCGCATTCCTGGACAAGCATTACCAGTTCGTGGCGCTTCCTTTCGGATTAGCCACTGCTCCAAGGATTTTCACAAAGGTACTAGGGTCCCTTCTAGCTGTGCTAAGACCAAGGGGCATTGCTGTAGTACCTTACTTGGACGACATTCTGATTCAAGAGTCGTCCCTTCCTCAAGCAAAGGCTCACACGGACATTGTCCTGGCCTTTCTCAGATCTCACGGATGGAAAGTGAACGTGGAAAAGAGTTCTCTATCTCCGTCAACAAGGGTTCCCTTCTTGGGAACAATAATAGACTCCTTAGAAATGAGGATTTTTCTGACAGAGGCCAGAAAAACAAAACTTCTAGACTCTTGTCGGATACTTCATTCCGTTCCTCTTCCTTCCATAGCGCAGTGCATGGAAGTGATCGGTTTGATGGTAGCGGCAATGGACATAGTTCCTTTTGCGCGCATTCATCTAAGACCATTACAACTGGGCATGCTCAGTCAGTGGAATGGGGACTATACAGACTTGTCTCCGAAGATACAAGTAAATCAGAGGACCAGAGACTCACTCCGTTGGTGGCTGTCCCTGGACAACCTGTCACAAGGGATGACATTCCGCAGACCGGAGTGGGTCATCGTCACGACCGACGCCAGTCTGATGGGCTGGGGCGCGGTCTGGGGATCCCTGAAAGCTCAGGGTCTTTGGTCTCGGGAAGAATCTCTTCTACCGATAAATATTCTGGAACTGAGAGCGATATTCAATGCTCTCAAGGCTTGGCCTCAGCTAGCGAGGGCCAAGTTCATACGGTTTCAATCAGACAACATGACAACTGTTGCGTACATCAACCATCAGGGGGGAACAAGGAGTTCCCTAGCGATGGAAGAAGTGACCAAAATCATTCTATGGGCGGAGTCTCACTCCTGCCACCTGTCTGCTATCCACATCCCAGGAGTGGAAAATTGGGAAGCGGATTTTCTGAGTCGTCAGACATTGCATCCGGGGGAGTGGGAACTCCATCCGGAAATCTTTGCCCAAGTCACTCAGCTGTGGGGCATTCCAGACATGGATCTGATGGCCTCTCGTCAGAACTTCAAAGTTCCTTGCTACGGGTCCAGATCCAGGGATCCCAAGGCGGCTCTAGTGGATGCACTAGTAGCACCTTGGACCTTCAAACTAGCTTATGTGTTCCCGCCGTTTCCTCTCATCCCCAGGCTGGTAGCCAGGATCAAGGAGAGGGCGTCGGTGATCTTGATAGCTCCTGCGTGGCCACGCAGGACTTGGTATGCAGATCTGGTGAATATGTCATCGGCTCCACCTTGGAAGCTACCTTTGAGACGAGACCTTCTTGTTCAGGGTCCGTTCGAACATCCGAATCTGGTTTCACTCCAGCTGACTGCTTGGAGATTGAACGCTTGATCTTTTCGAAGCGAGGGTTCTCAGATTCTGTTATCGATACTCTTGTTCAGGCCAGAAAGCCTGTAACTAGAAAGATTTACCACAAAATTTGGAAAAAATATATCTGTTGGTGTGAATCTAAAGGATTCCCTTGGGACAAGGTTAAGATTCCTAAGATTCTATCCTTCCTTCAAGAAGGATTGGAAAAAGGATTATCTGCTAGTTCCCTGAAGGGACAGATTTCTGCCTTGTCTGTGTTACTTCACAAAAAGCTGGCAGCTGTGCCAGATGTTCAAGCCTTTGTTCAGGCTCTGGTTAGAATTAAGCCTGTTTACAAACCTTTGACTCCTCCTTGGAGTCTCAACTTAGTTCTTTCAGTTCTTCAGGGGGTTCCGTTTGAACCCCTACATTCCGTTGATATTAAGTTATTATCTTGGAAAGTTTTGTTTTTAGTTGCGATTTCTTCTGCTAGAAGAGTTTCAGAATTATCTGCTCTGCAGTGTTCTCCTCCTTATCTGGTGTTCCATGCAGATAAGGTGGTTTTACGTACTAAACCTGGTTTTCTTCCAAAAGTTGTTTCTAACAAAAACATTAACCAGGAGATTATCGTACCTTCTCTGTGTCCGAAACCAGTGTCAAAGAAGGAACGTTTGTTGCACAATCTGGATGTTGTTCGCGCTCTAAAATTCTATTTAGATGCTACAAAGGATTTTAGACAAACATCTTCCTTGTTTGTTGTTTATTCCGGTAAAAGGAGAGGTCAAAAAGCAACTTCTACCTCTCTCTCTTTTTGGATTAAAAGCATCATCAGATTGGCTTACGAGACTGCCGGATGGCAGCCTCCCGAAAGAATCACGGCTCATTCCACTAGGGCTGTGGCTTCCACATGGGCCTTCAAGAACGAGGCTTCTGTTGATCAGATATGTAGGGCAGCGACTTGGTCTTCACTGCACACTTTTACCAAATTTTACAAGTTTGATACTTTTGCTTCTTCTGAGGCTATTTTTGGGAGAAAGGTTTTGCAAGCCGTGGTGCCTTCCATTTAGGTGACCTGATTTGCTCCCTCCCTTCATCCGTGTCCTAAAGCTTTGGTATTGGTTCCCACAAGTAAGGATGACGCCGTGGACCGGACACACCTATGTTGGAGAAAACAGAATTTATGTTTACCTGATAAATTACTTTCTCCAACGGTGTGTCCGGCCCACGGCCCGCCCTGGTTTTTTTAATCAGGTCTGATAATTTATTTTCTTTAACTACAGTCACCACGGTACCATATGGTTTCTCCTATGCAAATATTCCTCCTTAACGTCGGTCGAATGACTGGGGTAGGCGGAGCCTAGGAGGGATCATGTGACCAGCTTTGCTGGGCTCTTTGCCATTTCCTGTTGGGGAAGAGAATATCCCACAAGTAAGGATGACGCCGTGGACCGGACACACCGTTGGAGAAAGTAATTTATCAGGTAAACATAAATTCTGTTTTTAGGAGCAGAGACTCTACTTCTACTTCCAATACACACTTTAACAAACATGATAGGTCTCCACATATAAGAGCACCATCTTTTTCTAATGACAATAGGTCTCCACATGCAAGAGTACCTTCTTTTTCTAATGACAACAGATCATCAAATAGAGCATTGGGATACCAAGATACAGATCAGAGATCACAAGTGCCCAATTTTGTACATCAGAATAGATATCAGGCACTACAAAATGCTGACAATGAACCGACCACTAGTACAAATAGTTCTAATATGCCTTTTTTAGGGGGGGGGCGGTTCAACCAGGAACCTCCGGTGTGGCACGGTCCTATGGGACCGGTATATCCTCAAAGACAAAAAAGACGACTCGTAAACGAGGAACCAGAGGGAAATCAATCACCCGCAAAAAAGAGAAATTAGAGATATACAAAAAAGGAATTTTTAATCTCTCATCGCATACTTTAAGCGATGATGAGATTAGAGTACTAGGTAGGGGTCTGTCTTTCAGCCCTTCTAATAACTTTCACATCTACGAATTATTCGTGGATGTTAACAGTTATGTTAGGAAATTATCCCTGCAAAAATATTTTGCAGACAAAAAACTTAAAAATGATAATTTGAGACCCATAACTACTGATCATATGGATTCCCATTTGAGCGAGGGTTGTTTCACTTATGAACCCTGCATGCTCATGGAAGACCTCTTTGATGAGTATATTCACACTAACCTAAGGCCTAAATCTAGCTTTATGCCTCCAAGGAATAATGGTAACCATATAGAGATCTTCTCTAATCTTGTTATGGCAGATCTTGAAAAATTAGCAAAAAAACAGAAAAAATTGAGATATAAAAATAACCTTAACCATAAGGAAAGACAAGCCCTCAATAGTCTGATGAATCGATCTGATCTGGTCATCAGACAGGCGGACAAGGGTGGGGGAATAGTCCTGCAAAATATGCAGGACTATCTTACAGAGGCTGATCGGATCTTGAATGATAAGGAATATTACAAAATCCTACATGGAGACCCCACTTTGGCATTTTTAGAATCATTACAAGAACTTCTACAGAAGGGCTTGGACATGGGTATTTTAAACAAAAATGAAAGAGACTATTGTCTCCCTAAATACCCCTGTACTGCTTTTTACTACCATCTGCCAAAAGTGCACAAAGACCCATTCAGACCTCAGGGTAGACCTATTATTGCGGGTATAGGGAGTCTTACGGACTCTCTATCCGCTTATATCGACCATTTTTTACAGAAATTTGTAATCTCGCTACCATCTTTCATAAGAGATTCATCCGATTTGATTACTAAATTAAATGAATGTGTCTTGGATGATGATTGTTGGTGGGTCACCTGCGATGTGGGGTCTCTGTATTCTAACATCCAGCACGAGTTGGGCATTAGGGCTGTACGTTCCTACCTTGTACAAGATATTTATATGCCCACTGAACAAGTTGAGTTTCTCCTTCAACTCATAAAATTCATTTTAGAGCATAACTATTTTCTCTATCAGAGTAAATACTACCTCCAAATTAAGGGCACGGCCATGGGCACCAGGTTCGCCCCGAGTTTCGCAAATTTGTTCATGGGCAACTTTGAGCAGATTTATATCTACGAGTCGCAATTCGCGGCGAACCTGGTGTTCTATGGCCGCTATATAGATGACCTTATTTTTTTATTCAAAGGGTCTGAAGAGGACATACATAAGTTTATTGATCATCTTAACCACAACAATTTTGGTATATCTTTCACTCAGAATATCCAGCGGCAAGAAATTGATTTTCTTGACTTAGTTCTGAGTAAAACTACTGATGGTAAAGTGGGGTCTAAAACCTTTTTTAAGACTGTTGACTGTAACAGCTTTCTGCATTATGAAAGCAATCACTATAAGAGCTGGAAGCTAAATGTCCCATATGGGCAATTTAGAAGAATAAGGAGGAATTGTTCCCAAATAGAGGACTATGATATCCAAGCAAGGGTTATTGGAGACAGATTCCTAGAAAAGGGCTACCCGGTAGATCTGATAAATCATGAGATCAATAGGGTTAGGGAGGAGGATAGATCAAGTTATTTTAAAATTAATAAAAACAAAAAATCTAAAGATCAAATAGGCTTCAAAGAAATAAATCCCCCGTTATTTATCACTAGATATAATTCAAACCATATGGCAATTAATAAAATTCTTAATAAACACTGGTCTATCCTCACTGATGATTCCACTCTGAGGAATATTATAGGGACCAAACCAAAAGTTGTATATAGAAGAGCACCTACGCTCAAGACCGTTCTAGCACCCAGTAAGATTGTAAGAAACAAATTCATTGTAAACAACAATGTAGGCTCCAACATCTTTAATGTTGGGTCTTTAATTAAAAAGAATATAGTCTTCAAATGTTATAGGAAACGCTGTGGCATGTGCAGCAATATTTGTCATAGGACTTCTAGTTTTAGATCCTCGAATACGGGTGAAATTTTTAAAATTAAGAGTCACATGACATGTGAAACATCTTTTGTGATATATCTCCTTGACTGTAAATGTGGAGCCCAGTATGTAGGCCGCACCTGCAGAAAGGTAAAAAAACGATGGGGAGAGCACTCCTATAACATTAAGAAAAAAGCCAAATCTCACAGCGTCTCCAGACATTGTTTATCTCATCACAAAAAAGATAAGAACCCTATCAAAATAACACCTATTGAAATGATTTCAAAATCTTGTCCCAATGCTCTAATGACCCTTAGGAGAAGAGACATTTTGGATTAAAAGATTAGGTACTCTCCAACCAGATGGGCTCAATGAGAACCTTGATATGGCAGCATTCTGAATACCAATATTTTTTTTTTTTTTTTGGCCTCTATTAGGCTAGGTCACATCGACACTTTTTCACACCAATATCACATCACACATAGATAGGGGTTGCTGATTGTTTTTGCATTATCCTACACAGTGGTTGTTTAGTATTTCACCATGTGTAACAATTTTTTTTTTTTTTTTTAAATTATATATTTTTTTCTTACATTAGCGGTATAGCACTTTAATATTATTATTATTACTTATAAGATTACCATGATCAGATGACTTATTTATAGGATACAAGGGTATCTTTATGTTGGACCAATGATTACACATATCTATATATATATACTTCTGCACGTCATTTAGATATAGCTTTAGGTTTTGATTACATTCCACACTTTATTCTTGGCTTATCATTTTATTATATATTACAAATATTTTGTTAGTACATTTATATTAAATATAGGTACATACATTTTGCATATATGATATCACAGATAGGGTTTAACATTAGTTAGTCATTGTGTAATTTTTTTTTTTTTTTTTTTTTTTTTTGTTGGCCTTTTGTTGGCCTCTATTAGGCTAGGTCACATTGACACTTTTTCACACCAATATCACATCACACATAGATAGGGGTTGCTGATTGTTGTTGCATTATCCTACACAGTGGTTGTTTAGTATTTCGCCATGTGTAACAATTTTTTTTTTTTTTTCTACTTACATTAGCGGTATAGCACTTTAATATTATTATTACTTATAAGATTACCATGATCAGATGATTTATTTATAGGATACAAGGGTATCTTTATGTTGGACCAATGATTACACATATTTATTATATACTTTCTGCACGTCATTTAGATATAGCTTTAGGTTTTGATTACATTCCACACTTTATTCTTGGCTTATCATTTTTATTATATATTATAAATATCTTGCTAGTACATTTATATTAAATATAGGTACATACATTTTGCATATATGATATCACAGATAGGGTTTAACATTAGTTAGTCATTGTGGCAATTTTTTTTTTTTATTATTATTTTTTTTTTTTTTTGAGATTCCCTCATAGTAAATGTATTTATATATTCATGTTGACACATCTAGTATTAATTACTTGTTATAGGTTATTCTTATTTGAGATTTGCTCAAAATGGTTTGTGTTACATATGAGAGCTTTTTTGTTAGGGCAGAGAAATAAATGTCACACTTCAAAGGAGGGTACAATGTAGATATAATACCAATTAAGGTCTATAATACTAAAGGAAAAATATAGATCTATTGTGATATAAAACATACATGTGGTCAGGCATATTATGTGATTGTATGTAGAATAGAGACTATTAAAATACATGTATCCTGCTTATGTTTTTTATGGGGGTATATTATATTGTTGTACATATTTTGATTATTTTATTTTGAGGTGTATAACAAATGTTTTTATTGTGATTGTTATATTACTGTTTTCCATTTTTTATTTTTTAATCCTAATTTGAAGGGTTACAAGGTTATTGCTATTGTCTATTTTGGGTATGGCAATGGTATGGAGGTTAATACAGAGATATCTATTCTTATTTGGGATTTGCTCAAAATGGTTTGTGTTACATATGAGAGCTTTGTATATAGGGGTTTCCATGCCTACCAACTGCTGACCTGTGCAACAGGTGTTCACACTTTAGAAATTAATTAGCCTATCAGATTTAGTTTTATGTGTTCTATTGTCTTTATAAAGCAAGTGTTGTTAACATTTTAACATAGCCTGAGGAAACAGCCTGTGGTGGCTGAGAAACATGTTGCTGTTTTTAAAATAAAAGTTTTTAAATATACACTTGCTTTATCACAATTATTCTGCTCCTGTTTGGGGGCAGAGTGTGTGTGCTAGTTCTATCTTCCAAAGTGGTGATTTTCTGCATCCTGCAAATTGGATTCCACAGTCCACTGGGCGGCTGAGAGGTCCCAGTACTGCTGATATTGCACCTGGTGGTGCTTTGTTTCCTGTAAGTACAACCTTGAATCCTTTTATATCTGGTGTACAAACGTTACTGGGCTATGTGTGTGCCTTTTTTGCCCTTATAGGCATCATAGGATAGGCCCTCGCCAAGGATCATCTCTATCTGGCTGGAGACACCAGTGAGCTGGACCACTGTTTGATGTTCCAGGCTGCCACAATAGCACCATTTGGGTGCGCTACGCTTGTGAGTATATTTCCTATCCTGCTGATGTTTTGTATCTGACTGCCGTGACGTTACTAGGCCATGTTGGCGCCTCTGTGCTTCTTTCTCTTAAAGGTCTTAAGCATAGACATACATATATATCTAAAGATATGTATGTAAGTTTGTATGTATTAGGGATGCACGATTAACAGCACATGCAGTTTTAAACCTCGATTAATCGCTGCGGTTTAAAAACCACAAGAGTACGCAAATTTCCTGGGGGAAAAAATATTCCTTTCTCTTGTAAGGTGTATCCAGTCCACGGATCATCCATTACTTGTGGGATATTCTCCTTCCCAAGAAAATGTTTATTCAACAAGGTTTTATCCTGCAGCCCCTTGCATGCATTGCGCCTGTCACTGCTGCTGCGGCGTTCTGGTTTGAGTCTCTGGAAGAGGCCTTTCGGACAGCTACTCCATTGACTGAAATACCTGACAACGGCTAAGAATTCTGGATTCGCCATCCAGGCGCGTAGGGCACTATGGCTTAAATCTTGGTCAGCTGACGTGACTTCAAAGTCTAAATTACTTAACATTCCCTTTAAGGGGCAGACCCTATTCGGGCGTGGTTTGAAGGAAATTATTGTTAACATTACTGGAGGTAAGGGTCATACCCTTCCTCAAGACAGGGCCAAATCAAAGGCCAAACAGTCTAATTTTCATGCCTTTCGAAACTTCAAGGCAGGTGCAGCATCAACTTCCTCTGCTACAAGACAAGAGGGAACTTTTGCTCAATCCAAGCCAGGCTGGAAACCTAACCAGTCCTGGAACAAAGGCAAGCAGGCCAGAAAGCCTGCTGCTGCCTCTAAGACAGCATGAAGGAACGGCCCCCTATCCGGTAACGGATTTAGTAGGGGCAGACTTTATCTCTTCGCCCAGGCGTGGGCAAGAGATGTTCAGGATCCCTGGGTATTGGAGATCATATCTCAGGGATATCTTCTGGACTTCAAAGCTTCCCCTCAAGGGAGATTTCACCTTTCAAGATTATCTGTAAACCAGATAAAGAAAGAATCATTCTTACGCTGTGTGCAAGACCTCCTAGTTATGGGAGTGATCTGTCAAGTTCCACAGTCGGAACAGAGACAGGGTTTGTATTCAAATCTGTTTGTGGTTCCCAAAAAAGAGGGAACCTTCAGACCCATTTTGGATCTAAAGATCTTAAACAAATTCCTCAGAGTTCCATCGTTCAAAATGGAAACTATTCGGACCATCCTACCTATGATCCAGGAGGGTCAGTACATGACCACAGTGGATTTGAAGGATGCTTACCTTCACATACCAATTCCCAAAGATCATCATCGGTTCCTAAGGTTTGCCTTTCTGGACAGGCATTACCAATTTGTGGCTCTTCCCTTCGGGTTAGCTGCAGCTCCAAGAATCTTTACAAAGGTTCTGGGATCGCTTCTGGCGGTCCTAAGACCGCAAGGTATATCAGTGGCCCCTTATCTAGACGACATCCTGATACAGGCGTCAAGCTTTAAGATGGCCAAGTCACATACGGACATAGTTCTGGTATTTCTCAGGTCACATGGGTGGAAGTTGAACGAGGAAAAGAGTTCTCTATCCCCACTCACAAGAGTCTCCTTCCTAGGGATCCATAGATTCTGTAAAAATGAAGATTTACCTGACAGAGCCTTCGATGGCTCAGTGTATGGAAGTAATCGGCTTGATGGTAGCGGCGATGGACATAGTGCCATTTGCGCGACTACATCTCAGACCGCTGCAACTATGCATGCTCAGTCAGTGGAATGGGGATTACACAGATTTGTCCCCTCTGCTAAATCTGAATCAAGAGACCAGAGATTCTCTTCTCTGGTGGCTATCTCGGGTCCATCTGTCCAAAGGTATGACCTTTCGCAGGCCAGATGTGGGGTGCAGTCTGGAATTCCCTGAAGGCTCAGGGATCGTGGACTCAGGAGGAGAAACTCCTCCCAATAAATATTCTGGAGTTAAGAGCAATATTCAATGCTCTTCTAGCTTGGCCTCAGTTAGCAACCCTGAGGTTCATCAGATTTCAGTCGGACAACATCACAACTGTGGCTTGATAGCGCCTGCGTGGCCACGCAGGACCTGGTGTGCAGACCTAGTGGACATGTCATCCTTTCCACCATGGACCCTGCCTCTGAGACAAGAACTTCTAATACAAGGTCCTTTCAATCGCTTTATCAAAGCGTGGCTTCTCAGAGTCAGTCATTGATACCCTTATACAGACACGAAAGCCTGTCACCAGGAAAATCTACCATAAGATATGGCGTAAATACCTTTATTGGTGTGAATCCAAGAATTACTCATGGAGTAAGGTTAGGATTCCTAGGATATTGTCCTTTCTCCAAGAGGGTTTGGAAAAAGGATTATCAGCTAGTTCTTTAAAGGGACAGATTTCTGCTCTGTCTATTCTTTTGCACAAACATCTGGCAGAAGTTCCAGACGTTCAATCTTTTTGTCAGGCTTTGGTTAGAATTAAGCCTGTGTTTAAACCTGTTGCTCCCCCATGGAGCTTAAACTTGGTTCTTAAAGTTCTTCAAGGGGTTCCGTTTGAACCCCTTCATTCCATTGATATCAAACTTTTATCTTGGAAAGTTCTGTTTTTGATGGCTATTTCCTCGGCTCGGAGAGTCTCTGAGTTATCTGCCTTACAATGTGATTCTCCTTATCTGATTTTCCATTCAGATAAAGTAGTTCTGCGTACAAAACCTGGGTTTTTACCTAAGGTAGTTTCTAACAAGAATATCAATCAAGAGATTGTTGTTCCATCATTGCGTCCTAATCCTTCTTCAAAGAAGGAATGCCTTTTACATAATCTGGACGTGGTCCGTGCTTTAAAGTTTTACTTACAAGCTACTAAAGTTTTTCGCCAAACATCTACACTGTTTGTTGTTTACTCTGGACAGAGGAGAGGTCAAAAAGCTTCGGCAACCTCTCTTTCTTTTTGGCTTCGGATCGTAATACGCTTAGCCTATGAGACTGCTGGACAGCAGCCCCCTGAAAGGATTACAGCTCATTCTACTAGAGCTGTGGCTTCCACCTGGGCCTTTAAAAATGAGGCTTCTGTTGAACATATTTGCAAGGCGGCGACTTGGTCTTCGCTTCATACCTTTTCAAAATTTTACAAATTTGATACTTTTGCTTCTTCGGAGGCTTTTTTTGGGAGAAAGGTTCTACAGGCAGTGGTTCCTTCCATTTAAGCCTGCCTTGTCCCTCCCTTCATCCGTGTACTTTAGCTTTGGTATTGGTAACCCACAAGTAATGGATGATCCGTGGACTGGATACACCTTACAAGAGAAAACATAATTTATGCTTACCTGATAAATTTATTTCTCTTGTGGTGTATCAGTCCACGGCCCGCCCTGTCTTTTTAAGGCAGGTCTAAATTTTAATTTAAACTACAGTCACCACTGCACCCTATGGTTTCTCCTTTCTCGGCTTGTTTCGGTCGAATGACTGGATATGGCAGTTAGGGGAGGAGCTATATAGCAGCTCTGCTGTGGGTGATCCTCTTGCAACTTCCTGTTGAGAAGGAGAATATCCCACAAGTAATGGATGATCCGTGGACTGGATACACCACAAGAGAAATACATTTATCAGGTAAGCATAAATTATGTTTTTTCTTCATGAAAACTGAGGCGGAGAGGGAAGATGAGAGGCGGACTAGGGTGCGGCCGTGGGCGGACCTGAGAATGCCCAGTGAAACGGCTATTTTTGCCGAGAATTCTGAGTGTGTGGCAGCATCTGGCTTTCATCCTGCAGTCATCTGGGAGTAGTGTAGCGGTGGTCAAGTGGTGGTGTGGCGGTGGGACAGCTCAAAGTTGTGAGCAATAAAGTGAGTATTCAAAAAAATGTTTTAAAACTTTTAAAGTGCACTTTGAGATTTATATAACCTGTTTGTTAATTAAGGGTTGCTACTACTACTTGCTTGTAGGATGTATTGTTTGTGAAATTTTGTGAATTTATATAATATTTATGTTACACATAAAATATTATAAATAATAATATATTTTACTACTACAGAACAGTCTCTAGCTCTACTCCATCATCAGAATATAGAGAATGATAATGATATAGAGAATGAGATTACTTTTTAATAGATAGATTTAGATTCCCAGAATATAGATCATCAATCTCCTAAACAGTACACAGTGGTGCAGTCAGTGCACATATTTTTGTTTTTTTATATTTTTCCTCTAATTTTAAATAGTTAATTTTATATTTACAATACCATTACCCTTATTATACCAGTTTGCAGTCCAGTAGTGTACCATAACACAAATAAATTTTAATAAATAATCAAAACATATCTATTATTATATTAATTTATGTTCCCAAAAAAGTTATATTGGTTTAATAAAAAAAATATTTTGTCATTATTTATGGATGCTGCAGCAAGTGCAATGCAAGTAATATATATACATATTTTTTTTTTTTTTTAAATTCTAATAATTTTTTATTGTAGCTCAGCCTCTGCAATCAATGCAAGTCAGATGTGTTTGTTTTTTTATCATTGATGCTAGGCTAGTTCTGCAACAATAAAAAATCATTAATGCATTTTGTTAAGCAAAAATATAAAAAATTAGCATGATGTTTAAATGTGCAAGCAATGCATTCATTGTGTCAAGTCTGCAATGCCCTATTAACTGTCCACGTGCATTGTGCAGCCACATAATAGCAGCCCTAAGTACTCCTAACCAATTGTGCTTAAGAAATAAAAAAAATAGCTAAGCTAATAAAATATAAGTCAATTTAATTGCGAATGTTGCTTAAAATAGCATGGCATGCCATGCTCTATTGCTCTTGGTTCAGAACACAAAATAAATTAAATGTAGAAAAAGTGTTTTTTTACTTTGATGTCCCTCCCAGTCCATTACTGTTTCTGACTGTGTTGTTGACAACAATGAACAAACACAGTCAGAAACAGTAATGGACTGGGAAGACATAAAAGTAAAAAAAAACACTTTTTTTTTCTACATTTAACTAATTTATTTTGTCTTTCCAAAAGTAGAACTTGTCTCCCCTGACCAGACCACCCCTATTTCTATGTCTATTTTTTCATCCCTCCCACCACCGCCTTATTCTAAAAATCTTTTATGTTCATTGTTCAACCAACAGCAAATACTGCCTGTGTGTTGTCTACTCAAGTTCATCAAAGTCAGCCAACAGCTTTGGTTCCAGATTGCATCCTGTTTCTTCTTCTACAACAGCAAGGTCATCCACACATCCTGCAGCCTGGTTCTATTTCTAAAACAGCAAGGCCATCTACATCCTGCAGCCTGTTTCTTCTTCTACAAGAGCAAAGTCATCCTGCAGGTGCACTGCAACTCTGCAAGCCTGTGTCTTCTACAACAGCAAGGTCAGTCATCCAAAGCCTGGGTCTTCTACAACAGCAAGGTCAGTCATCCAAAGCCTGGGTATTCCACAACAGCAAGGTCAGTCATCCAAAGCCTGGGTCTTCTACAACAGCAAGGTCAGTCATCCAAAGCCTGGGTCTTCTACAACAGCAAGGTCAGTCATCCAAAGCCTGTGTCTTCTACAACAGCAAGGTGAGTCATCCAAAGCCTGGGTCTTCTAAAACAGCAAGGTCAGTCATCCAAAGCCTGGGTCTTCTACAACAGCAAGGTCAGTCATCCAAAGCCAGTGTCTTCTACAATAGCAAGGTCAGTCATCCAAAGCCTGTGTCTTCTACAACAGCAAGGTCAGTCATCCAAAGCCAGTGTCTTCTACAACAGCAAGGTCAGTCATCCAAAGCCAGTGTCTTCTACAACAGCAAGGTCAGTCATCCAAAGCCAGTGTCTTCTACAACAGCAAGGTCAGTCATCCAAAGCCAGTGTCTTCTACAACAACAAGGTCAGTCATCCAAAGCCAGTGTCTTCTACAACTGCAAGGTCAGTCTCCTCCAGTGAAAGCAGTGTTGCCTCATTCTCAAATAAACATGAATATGAACAACCCCATTGTTGTTGTCTTTATACTCAAATCATTTCAAGTGTAAGCCTGTGGTCTTGTCTCTTCTCAATCAAGGTGACTGCATCATCATTAAGTTAAGCATGTCCATTGTTGTCTTCTTTATATTCAATACCAAGTACAAGCCTGTGGTCTCTTGTCTCTATTCTCAATCCAGGTGATGTTACTGCATCATCAAGCTCATTGTTGTATTCTTTCTTTATATTCAAGTGCAGCTAGCCTGTGTTCTCTTCAATCAAGGTGAATGCATCATCTATCCCATTGTTGTTTTCTTTATATTCAAGTGTAGCAAGCCAGTGTGTTCTCTCTCTACTTCTCTTCAATCAAGGACTGCATCATATAGCAGTATCAGCCTATTTGTTCTTCTTTAAAGTGCAGCAAGCCTGTATTCTCTCTTCAATCAAGGTGACTGCTTAATCAAGCCCATTTTTGTCTTCTTTATATTTAAGTGCAGCTAGCATGTGTGTTCTCTACCTCTCGTCAATCAGGGTGACTGCTTAATCAAGCAAGCCCATTGTTGTCTTCTTTATATTCAAGTGCAGCAAGTCAGTGTGTTCTCTACTTCTCTTCAATCAAGGTGACTGCATCATAGCACTATCAGCCTATTTTTTTCTTCTTTAAAGTGCAGCAAGCCTGTGTTCTCTCTTCAGTCAAGGTGCACTGACTGCTTAATCAAGCCCATCATTTTCTTCTTTATATTCAAGTGCAGCTAGCATGTGTTCTCTCGTCAATCAAGGTGACTGCTTAATCAAGCAAGCCCATTGTTGTCTTCTTTATATTCAAGTGCAGCAAGCCAGTTTGTTCTCTACTTCTCTTCAATCAAGGTGACTGCATCATAGCACTATCAGCCTATTTTTTTCCTCTTTAAAGTGCAGGAAGCCTGTGTTCGCTCTTCAATCAAGGTGCACTGACTGCTTAATCAAGCCCATTGTTGTCTTCTTAATATTCAAGTGCAATCCTATTGTTGTCTTATTAATATTCAAGTATAGCAAGCCAGTGTGTATTCTACTTCTCTTCAATCAAGGTGACTGAATCATAGAACTATCAGCCTATCTTTTTCTTCTTTAAAGTGCAGCAAGCCTGTGTTCTCTCTTCAATCAAGGTGCACTGACTGCTTAATCAAGCCCATTGTTGTCTTCTTTACATTCAAGTGCAGCTAGCCTGTGTTCTCTCGTCAATCAAGGTGACTGCTTAATCAAGCAAGCCCATTGTTGTCTTCTTTATATTCAAGTGCAGCAAGCCAGTATGTTCTCTACTTCTCTTCAATCAAGGTCACTGCATCATAGCACTATCAGCCTATTCTTTTCTACTTTAAAGCACAGCAAGCCTGTTTTCTCTCTTCAATCAAGGTGCACTGACTGCTTAATCAAGCCCATCGTTGTCTTCTTTATATTCAAGTGCAGCTAGCCTGTGTTCTCTCGTCAATTAAGGTGACTGCTTAAAGGGACACTGAACCCAATTTTTTTCTTTTGTGATTCAGATAGAGCATGCAATTTTAAGCAACTTTCTAATTTACTCCTATTATCAATTTTTCTTCGTTCTCTTGCTATCTTTCTTTGAAAAAGAAGGCATCTAAGCTTTTTTTTAGGTTCAGGACTCTGGACAGCAATTTTTTATTGGTGGATGAATTTATCCACCAAGCAGCAAGGACAACCCAGGTTGTTCACCAAAAATGGGCCGGCATCTAAACTTACATTCTTGGAGTAAATTACAAAGATGCTTAAAATTTCATGCTCTATCTGAATTACTAAAGAACATTTTTGGGTTCAGTGTCCCTTTAATCAAGCAAGCCGATTGTTATCTTCTTTATATTCAAGGTCAGCAAGCCAGTGTGTTCTCTACTTCTCTTCAATCAAGGTGACTGCATCATAGCACTATCAGCCTATTTTTTTCTTCTTTAAAGTGCAGCAAGCCTGTGTTCTCTCTTCAATCAAGCCCATCATTGTCTTCTTTATATTCAAGTGCAGCTAGCCTGTGTTCTCTTCAATCAAGGTGACTGCATTATCAATCCTATTGTTTTATTAATATTCAAGTACAGCAAGCCAGTGTGTATTCTACTTCTCTTCAATCAAGGTGACTGCATCATAGCACTATCAGCCTATCTTTTTCTTCTTTAAAGTGCAGCAAGCCTGTGTTCTCTCTTCAATCAAGGTGCACTGACTGCTTAATCAAGCCCATCATTGTCTTCTTTATATTCAAGTGCAGCTAGCCTGTGTTCTCTCTTCAATCAAGGTGACTGCATCATATATAACATTGTTGTCCTCTCTTTATATTCAAGACTTTCCAGTGCAAGCCTGTGGTCTCTTGTCTTAATTGTAGCAGAAGCATATAATCCATTCCTTAATTATTAATCAAAATAAATTGTGTGATTCTAATCAAAAATCTTTATGAAGCTTTTTTAAGACTGCTTACGCTGCGTCATCTCTGCAACTTGAAGACGCTATACTAACATCAGAGCTAAGCTAACTGCATTATCAAGGCCATTCAATAGTTCTCTGTCTTTGTATTCAAGTGCAAGACTGAGGTCTCTAGTCTCTTTGTGCCACGATTGCCAGTGACACCTGACCCTACTAATACTGGCAGTGTGTACGGTAGTATAATATCCTCATTTTCTGTGGCAGCTTGCAGCAGTGTGTGCGGTAGACTCCAGTACTTTAAATCTCCTCATTTTTTGTGCCAGCCAGTATTGTGTGCGTGGTGCATAAAATTCAAGATGAGTTCTGAAGATATGTACGTGTACAACAATGATGCTGTTGATGTTGCTACAGAATTGTTGGTACCAAAGAAAAATTCAACATCAATTGTTTGGGAACATTTTGGATTCAGAAAAGAGGATGTGAAACAAAACCAAGTAATCTGCAAAACTTGTGGAACAAGTGTTGCAGCAAAACGAAGTAACACATCAAACCTGTTCCAGCACCTTAAACAGCGGCATAAGGAAATCTTTGAACTATGTATGGGAAAAAAAACCTTGGTAGAGAAAAGACAACACAAATAAGCTGTGAATCTAAAGTTGAGCAGCAGCAATCATAAAGGCATTTGCAAACACAGCACCATATGGGAAGACCTCAAAAAGGCATAGAGAAATAACAGACGCTATTGCATATTATATATGCAAAGACATGGTGCCTGCTTACACGGTTAGTAAAGAAGGCTTCAAAAGAATGATACACACACTCGACAAGATACCAAATGCCATCTCGCAATTACTTCTCAGTAGTTGCAATCCCAGAAAGGTATGCAAAATGCAAAGCTATAGTTAAATCTGAGATAAATCAATTGAAATACTATGCAACAACAACAACAACAGATATGTGGTCAAGCCGAACAATGAAGCCATATATGAGTTTAACCGTGCACTTCATCAATTATGATTTTGAGATCAAAAGTCTGTTTGCAAACATCATACTTTCCTTCTGACCACACTGGAGAGAATGTAGCACAAGGTTTGAGAGAAGCTTTGGCCTCATAGGGACTGTGAGGACCAACAAGTATCAATCACCACAGACAGTGGCACAAACATCGTCAAGGCTGTTGCTCTGAATAAATGGACAAGACTACAGTGTTTTTGGCACAGGTTGCATCTTGCAATTGAAAATGCAGTGAAAGATGAGCCTTGCATTTCTAGAGCCACAGGCTTATGCAGGAAAATTGTTTTGCCATTTCTCACACAGCTGGAAAAAGAAGGTAGCATTAACTCAAGCCCAGGAAGAACTTTAACTGCCAAAGCATTCACTTATAACAGAGTGCCCAACAAGGTGGAGCTCAAGACAAAAGATGATAGAGAGAGTTTTAGAGCAACAGAGAGCAATGACTCAGGTTCTCAATGCAGACAGAAAAACCAGACATCTGGTTCCACAATGGCAGGACACTGATGTTCTTGAATCTGTGAGTAAGGCACTGGGGCAAGTTCAAGATTTTACTGATACCCTTTCTAGAGAAAACTATGTCAGTGTATCATATGTTAAACCAGTTCTGCATCTGTTATACACAAAGATACTGGCTCTGGAGGAAGATGATTCTGACCTTACCAAGACACTGAAATCCAAAATTCTTGAATATGTGAATAGAAATTATGAAGATACTCTATCTGCTAGATATGGCATCATTCCTTGATCCACGATTCAAGACAACCTACATAAATGAGAATAAAATTACAAGGATCAAGGCCAGGGTGATGTCTGATATGGCCATTATGTCTGAGCACGAGCAGCAAGTTGTGCAGAAGGCAAGTCAAGCAATCAGCAGTCCACCATGCATAGTTATAGCTGTAGAAGAAGAAACAGTGCAAGCACCTGCAGCAGATGGTCCTCCTCCCGCAAAGAAATCAAGAAAGTCTTTAGGAAGTTTTTTCAAGACTGAGTCCGCTGCGCCATCTCTGCAACTTGAAGAAGCCATAGCATCAGAGCTGAACAGCTACCTGCTTTCTCCCTCCATTGATAGTGAAAAAAAATCCTCTGCAATGGTGTAAATTACACCAGATTAACTTTCCAAAATTGAGCAAGCTTGCACAAAAATATCTTTGTGTTCCTGCAACTAGTTCACCATCAGAGAGGGTGTTTAGCACAGGAGGAAATGTGGTGACCTGTCAAAGTTCATGCTTGAAGCCAGAAATGGTACATATGTTGGGTTTTTTTAGCCAAAAACCTGACCCACTAAAAACACTAGTAATGCTTGAAATAAAAAATGGTGCTAAAGTACTACTGTAGCTGTACTGTCCTAGTCAGATGTTGGTTTTTGTATCCAAAAACCGCCTAGCCTATCTAAAGTCTAAAAACCATGCAAATTTTTAATGTAATATAATATATTTTATTTATGTTATTCTCTTGTTATTACATATTACTAAATTATTTACTATTACAAATCATCCTTAATGGGCCCTGCTTTTACAAGCTCTATGTTATAGTTGTACTTAACGTGTTACTCACTATGACAAAAAAAAACATTTTGATGTTGTCAGCTCAAATACTTAGTGATTCACATTTCTCTCCTATGTGAAAATGCACATGCACTTTGTGCACTGACTGTAGTCTGGCTGTAGCGATAACCAATGCCATTACCAGGGCAGGTCAGCTTCCAAATTCCAATGTTTTTCTATTGTATTCTCTGTTTTAATTTTGAATAATGTACTCTTACTGTACTGTGCTGCTGCTATTAGTTTATGCATGGATGTTAAAAACAGGTTGCAAGATTTACCTTAATAATGCCACATCCCTCATGTTTTCCAGGATAGTAGTCACTCAGCTAAATGACTAACACATGAAGCAGTGTGCATTGTACTAAGTACTACCTTTAATGTGTAATTAGAAGCACAAATTGGTGCTGTACAGTATGCACTTTGCAAGTTTCTCCATCCATATACACTTCTTCATATGTTACTCATACCACAGATAGACTGACTGGCAAAGAATAAAATGGACAATGTGCTGTGGTAATAACTGTCCTTTGCTGTTGTGTGTGTTGAGTTTACTTGTTTGTATTATGTATCGCAGTTGTACTCTAACTACCAATGTTCTAAGTGTTCTGTACTACAGCTATAGCTGTAAAAATGTATGTAATGACAGGCTGCAGGATGTAAGGATTGCCCTTGTCAATGCCACATCCCACTTGTTTTTCTGGACAGTGGACAGTTACTCAGCTAAATAACTAACACATGCAGCAGTGTGCATTATAATAGCTTTACTGTACTTAGAAACACAACACACATCTTGCTGCTGCACACTCAGCACTTTTCAGGTTTCTCCATGCATGCAGTGCATACACTGTTTCATATGTTACTCATACCACAACTAGACTGACTGCCCAGTGCCCAAGAAAACAAAGGACAATGTGCTAAGAACTGGCCAGCTATTTTCATTTCAATTAGCTGTGTGTGTGTTGAGTTCAGTTGTTTGTATTATGTATTGTACTAGTTACTCTAACTATAACTGGTGTTCTACTTCTAAGTGTCCTATACTACAGCTATAGCTGTAAAAATTAATGTAATATGACAGGCTGCAGGATGTCAGGATTGACCTTGTCAATGCCACATCCCCCATGTTTTTATGGACAGTCTCTCAGCTAAATGACTAACACATGCAGCAGTGTGCTGCATTGTACTACCTTTACTTAGAAACACAAATCATGCTGCTGGAGCTGGATAGTCCTCAGTCAGCACTCTTCAGGTTTCTTTCTACATGCTGCACACACTGCTTCATATGTTACTCTTACCACAGCTAGACTGACTGCCCAAGAAAACATGAGGTAAGAACTGGCCAGCTAATTTAATTTAAAATAGCTTTGTTTGTATGTGTTGAGTTCACTTGTTTGTATTATTATTTACTAACCTCCTGTATATAACTGTTCTTAGTGGTCTTTTATATAGTAGATCTACTACAGAATAGCTGTGACTAGTGTGTGATCTAATATGACAGGCTGCAGGATGTCAGGATTGACCTTGTAAAATGCCACATCCCTCATGTTTCCCTGGACGGTCACTCCTAAAATGAATAACACATGCAGCAGTGTGTGCATTCATTGTACTTACTTTACTGCACTTATATTTATATACAGAACTTCACAAGTCATACTGCGTTAAAGACAGCAATTTGTAGGTTTCTCCATGCTTAGACTGCTTCATATGTTAATCATTCCACTGTGTCCACAGTTAGAATGACTGTCCAATAAAACATGACAATGTTGTGAACTTGTGTGTCATAAGACCTAATAACTGGCTAGTGGCTACTATTTAATCACATCACAGGCAGCAAATTTTATTGTAACTATTTTTTGTTTTGTATTTTTATGCTGCAAGAGTGTATTGGACATTGAGAAACATGTACATTAAGATCCTGTAGTGTTAAATAATTCTTTTAATACTAAATGAAGGTTATATTCATTTTTAATAAAAAATGCAATTAAATCGCAACCACAATTTTTTAATTATTTTTTTTTGCCTATATCGCCCAGCCCTACCTAGTATGTATGTGTATGTACACAACTGTGTTTTGAATGTAACTTTTCTATAATACAAATAAAACAGTCTTTTTCCAGATTCAGGGTATACTTCCCCTTTAAATGAAAAATGCTTTTCAGCAGCAACAGAAAATACAAAACAAAAAGGCCTACTCCTGTTAGGAGACTGACTAACAGTAGGTTCCCTAGCTACTATTACTGGTCCAGCTACTCTGACCCCAGTAAAAAAACAAACAAACATTCACAGCTTTTACAGAACAAAAAACGTTTTCTCACTAGACCTTTAACTTCCATGCAGACAGGTCTTTTACAGGTCTCCACCTGCACCATCCCAGTGCAGCCTGACACTGAGATCCCTACCTGCTTTCTCAGAGCTATTTTGCGCTCTCTCTCTCTCTCCCTCTCTTTTGCTCTCTCTCTCCCCCTCTTTTGCTTTCTCTCACCCCCTCTTTTGCTTTCTCTCTCCCCTCTCTTTAGTTCTCTCTCTCTCCCCCCTCTCTTTTGCTCTCTCTCCCCCCTCTCTTTTGCTCTCTCTCCCCCCTCTCTTGTGCTCTCTCTCTCCCCCTCTCTTTTGCTCTCTCTCTCCCCCCACTCTTTCACTCTCTTTCTTCCCCACCTCTTTTGCACTCTCTCACTCCCCATCTCTTTTGCACTCTCTCTCCCTCTCTCTTTTGCGCTTTCTCTCCCCCTCTCTTTTGATCTCTCTCTCCCCCTCTCTTTTGTGCTCTCTCTCCTCCTCTCTTTTGTGCTCTCTCTCCTCCTCTCTTTTGTGCTCTCGCCCCCTCTCTTTTGCGCTGTCTCCCCCTTTCTTTTGTGCTCTCCCCCCTCTCTTTTGCACTCTCTCCCCCTCTCTTTTGCACTCTCTCTCTCTCTCTCTCTCTCTCTTTTGCGCTCTCTCTCCCCCTCTCTTTTGCGCTCTCTCTCTCCCCCTCTCTTTTGCGCTCTCTCTCCCCCCCTTTCTTTTGTGCTCTTTCTCCCCCCTCTCTTTTGCTCTCTGTCTCCCCCTCTCTTTTGCTCTCTCTCTCCCCCTCTCTTTTGCTCTCTCTCTCCCCCACTCTTTCACTCTCTTTCTTCCCCACCTCTTTTGCACTCTCTCTCTCCCTCTCTCTTTTGCGCTTTCTCTCCCCCTCTCTTTTGCGCTCTCTCTCCCCCTCTCTTTTGTGCTCTCTCTCCTCCTCTCTTTTGTGCTCTCGCCCCCTCTCTTTTGCGCTGTCTCCCCCTTTCTTTTGTGCTCTCCCCCCTCTCTTTTGCACTCTCTCCCCCTCTCTTTTGCACTCTCTCTCTCTCTCTTTTGCGCTCTCTCTCCCCCTCTCTTTTGCGCTCTCTCTCTCCCCCTCTCTTTTGCGCTCTCTCTCTCCCCCTCTCTTTTGCGCTCTCTCTCCCTCCCTTTCTTTTGTGCTCTTTCTCCCCCCTCTCTTTTTCTCTCTCTCCCCCCTGCTCTTTTGCTTTCTCTCCCCACCCTCTCTTTTGCTTTCTCTCTCCCCCTCTCTTGCTCTCCCTCCCCCTATCTTGCTCTTTCTCCCCCTCTCTTGCTCTTTCTCCCCCTCTCTTGCTCTTTCTCCCCCTCACTTGCTCTCTCTCCCCCCCTCTCTTTTGCTTTCTCTCCCCTCCTCTCTTTTGCTCTCTCTCCCCCCTCTCTTTTGCTCTCCCTCCCCCCTCTCTTTTGCTCTCCCTCCCCCCTCTCTTTTGCTCTCTCTCCCCCCTCTCTTTTGCTCTCTCCCCCCTCTCTTTTGCTCTCTCCCCCCTCTCTTTTGCTCTCTCCCCCTTCTCTTTTGCTCTCTCCCCCCTCTTTTGCTCTCTCTCCCCTCTCTTATGCTCTCTCTCCCCCTCTCTTTTGCTCTCTCCCCCCTCTCTTTTGCTCTCTCTCACCTCTGTTTTGCTCTCCTTCCCCTCTCTTTTGATCTCTCCCACCTCTCTGTTGCTCTCTCTTGCTCTCTCTCCCCCCTTCTCTGTTGCTCTATGTCTCACGACCATGCCTGGCCCCGTCATGCCCGCCCCACTCACGCCCGTCCACACCCCTGTCGTGCCCAGCCGCCCCCGCCCCCATCATGCCTACAGTTCTCGCGGCGGACAGGTTAGTTTGTTGAAGGCCAGGTGTGTTTGTCCTTGCGCAGTTTCTACTCCGCATGACAGCTTCGGACAAACACACTTAGCCTTTTATATTATAGGATATATATATAAGTGCATTGGAGCCATTTGCAGTTAAGTAGATGGAAAGCATAAGCATATTCATGCAATATTCATATTTAATAAAGGTTGTAATTATGTATTTACTAAATACATTGAACATATTCTGCTATGGGAATAATATTTGAATGGGAAATATTCATATTTTAATATCAGGTAAGCGCACATGAGAATATGCGATTGGGTTTGCGCAAGAGTAAAATGTTAGGGTTTTTTTTTTTACACTTTTTTTTTTCTTCGTTGACTTCTATGGGGGAGAATACATGAACACCCACACGATTTTCTAGCTTCAGCTTTTTGCAGTTGTCAGGTTAGTTGGCGAGCGAAAACAGTTTACTTTTAACTCGTAATATTAGTACAACCCGGCAAGCACCTCGTTCTCTTGGTATCTATTTGAAAAGCAGGAATGTAAACTTAGGAGCCGGCCCATTTTTGGTTTAGCACCTGGAATGCAACCAAAACGATCAGGCTCCTAAGCTTACATTCCTGCTTTTCAAATAAAGATACAAATTTGCTTTGTTTTCTTTGTATCCTTTGTTTGTTTAAAAGCATACATAGGTAGGCTCTGAAGCAGCAATCCACTACCAGGATGTTACGTGTCTTGTTATTGGCTCACTTGATGTTTTCAGCTAGCTCCCAGAAGTTTATTGCTGCTCTTTCAACAAAGGGTACCAACAGAATGAAGCAAATTTCAATATAGAGGTAAATTGGAATGTTGTTTAAAATTGTATGTTTTCTTGGGGTTTTTGTGTCCCTTTAATGTGTCAGTCATGCTTTCCTGATTACAATCTGAATTTGTAATAATGAACCACACATTTATGTGGCCATTTTTCTCTTATCAAATTTAATAAAGGATACACCTGACAACACTTTGCTACTTATTACCTAGTACCCAAAAAGTTTTTTGTTTTTTTTTCCAGCCCGTTTTACATCGCCGGCTTCCAAAAGTTGTTTATGTGGCTATTCAACCATATCGCTGTGGATCTCCCCACACAGAAGGAAAGTACCCAAAAAGTTTTTAATGTAAAATTAGTTTTGCTCCTGGGTAAAAAATAAAAATCAAATGTTTGTGCATTAAATGGACATCATACCCAAATGTTGAAACACTTGAAAGTGATGCAGCATATCTGTAAAAGCTGACAAGAAAATATCACCTGAACGTCTCTATGTAAAAAAGGAAGATAATTTACCTCAAAAGCTCCTCAGTAGCCACATAACATTGCAAAGGGACTTTAAGCAGCCTATCCGGATGTTAGTCCCACGACTTACAAGGGAGCATACATCTATCATGTGCAGGCTCAGTCATGTTATTTCCCTCCTGTCATGTTATTTAGAGAAAAAATATCTTCCTTTTTTTACAAGGTATATTTCCTTGTCAACTTTTTACAGTCATGCTGCATCACTTTAAAGTGATTTAGCATGTGTGTATTATGTCCCTTTACAGCACCATTTTATCTTTCCTGGTTATCATGATTGTTCTACTTTAGAACAAGATGGCTCTTGAGTGCTAGAAGCATGCAGACCTTAAAGGAACACTAAACCCAAGTTTTTTCTTTTGTGATTCAGATAGAGCATGCAATTTTGAGCAGCTTTCTAATTTACTCCTATTATCAGTTTTTCTTCGTTCTCTTGCTATCTTTATTTAAAAAGCAGGAATGTGATGCATAGGAGCCAGCCCAATTTTGGTTGAGAACCTGGGTTATGCTTGCTTATTGGTGAGTAAATGTAAGCCTCCAATAAGCAAGCTTTATCCATGGTGCTGAACCTAAAATGGGCTGACTGCTAAGATTTACATTCCTGCTTTTAAAATTGCATTCTTTATCTGAATCAAAAATTGGGTTCAGTGTCCCTTTAAGCATGCAAAACTTTCAGTATCTTCCTGCTTAAGCATACATTGAATAATCTAATTTACTCAATTTTCTTATTCCTTAAAGTGATGGTAAATCCTAGTGTTTGTGAAACGCTAGGATTTACCATTGGAACAAATAAAGGGGACTTTCAGTCATGAAGTATAAAATATGAAGCGTTCGCCGAACTGAGCTCCTTTAAGCAGCCCACGGCAGAACGCTATTTTGCTGAGAGGTGACGTTTCCACCTCTTAGCTAATAGCCTGTGCTCCAACTGGCGCCAAGCTGAGAGGTGGAAACGTCACCTCTCAGCAAAAAAGTGTTGTGCTGTGGGCTGCATGAGGCGCTCAGCATGGTGAACTCTTCAAACAAATAAATGGACTTTCAGCATGAAGTATTTTATACTTCATGACTGAAACTCCCCTTTAATTGTTCCCATGGTAAATCCTAGCACTTCACAAACACTAGGATTTATCATCACTTTAAGCATCAGAGACCTTTGAATCCTATGCTCTCTTCGGCCCTTGAGGACTAGAGTTGGACAATCCTACAGTACTTTAGCTAAACTCAACAGAAGCTGATTAAACATCTTGCTGGGCTTCCATCATCACTACTGCTTGAATCTCGGCCAGCAATCTGTCACTGGCAGAGGATTAGCACACACGGATATGGTTAGCATTCTCCTTTATTACAGTAAGAATAGTGGCCGGGATCAACCAGGAGCATGCGTTGGTATTTAGGCCACAAGCAATACTCTATACGCAGGGAAAATATTATATTGAAAATATGTGAATACATTTTGTTTGTTATATATTACTACTTCTAATCATTCTAACATATGTTAGATTTTAATATTGCAGCAGCATTAGTTGTAGAATTATTTAATTAAAACAAAATGTCAAGTCTTTTTTCTCCATCCTGTTTTCTCTACCTTTTATTATTATTATTATTATTATTATTATTATTAATAATAATAATAATGTTGTTTTATTTGTAAAGCACAGCCAAATTCAATAATGCTACCTAGATTGCATTGTGAACATATGGTCTGTTCCACTTTGACCACCAGTTTCATTAAAGAGATGGTAAATTTTAATGTGAATTAAAATATATTCTGATTCTATGCAAAAAAATGAACTTAACCTTCTTTCATGAATTTCATTCGAGGATGTGCTGCAACATTATTTTATTTTGATAATCATTATCTTCCATTACCCCCCATCCGGACGCCCACTTTTTATCCAGGATTCCATAAACCCCCCCCCCCAAAAAAAACCTGCTTCAGAACTGCACTGTGCCATATTGAGTGTCGTATGGCTAGCACGGCTGTTGGATGAAAGGTGGAAACGTCACCTTAAAATTTTTTATATGCTTTGCAGTGGAGCAGCCAGATGGGGGTTATAAAAAAAAAGAAGATTATTATTAAAATAAAATATTGTTGGAGCACATCCTCGTTTAAAATTCATGAAATGTACAGTTAATTTTTTGCATAGATTCAGTATATACATGAATGTACATTAAAATGTACCATCACTTTAAGAGAAGCTGATAGCTTATAAACTTTATTTAATTGTTTTATTTTCTTCAGAATTACTATTGCTGAGCCCTATAATGTCACAGTTTGATAAAAAAAAAAACACTTTTGACAAACAGTTGCTGCTGCCATGTTGTTTAGGTTTGATTTTTGCAGTGGCAATATAACTTGTATATCTCATAAATAAATGTATCATGCTCGTTATCACTTGGCTATGGTTCGGTTTAGCAAACGGAAAACGGATCTTTAAAAGGATTTGAAAGTTTAGTTTCATGACTCATAGTGTTGACAAATTAACCTGTTTCTACTGGTATCTATTGGTAAAATTTAGCTGCTTTCATTAAGAGCCTACTGAGGCAGGCTCTAAAACAGGAGTCAGCAACCTTGATCATGAGATGTTTTGGAACTACATTTCCCATGATTCTGAGACACTCTTTAGGCTGTCTGAGCATCATGGGAAATGTAGTTCCAAAACATCTGGGGCCGACCCCTGCTCTAGAGCAGTGTTTCTCAACCGTGGTCCTCAAGTACCCCCAACATGCCGGGTTTTTATTATGGCTGAACTAGAGCACAGGTGAAATAATCAGCTGATGGGGGAGAGCAGGTTAGTAACCATAGTTACCGATCAGCTGATTATTTCACCTGTGCTTTAGTTCAGCTATAATAAAAACCTGGCCTGTTAGGGGTACTTGAGGACTGTGGTTAAGAAACACTGCTCTAGAGTACATGTCTTGCACAATATATCTATAATGTTTTTAACAAACATTGCTACAAATATACTGCTCAAGACACCTACCAAAGTATACTCTTATAGAAAAAGCTAGTTTTTAACAAAGGATACCAAGTTAGCAAAGTAAATTTGACAGTTCAAATAAATTGGATTTTTTTCTTTTTAAAATGGTCACTGTATGGGGATTTGGACCATTAAAATTTGACTTACATGACCTCCTTTTAAATGATGATGAGCTTTTCATCAGTTACATTGTAAATTTATGATGGGTACACTTTAAAATATATTCTGCAGAGTAGGTCAGTTTTTCTGTCAAATTCATTGCCATATCTTTATTACCTATTTGCACATTTTCTTCTTTCACTTTCAGACTATGCTAAAAAGAAATATGCTATTTAATAATGTGCCCTAATGCCTATTCTCCTCTACTGGTGCCCGTGTTTAGACTTTGTAATGCATCAAAACATATATTTTCTGTCAGTGTTTGAATTTATTACAAGTACACCAAACCTGACTTTCTGTGCAGTGAATGTAATAGGTCATATTTGGTTGTAGTCTATCTGATCTATAAAGTGCTTCTAAAAGCTTTTTATTTCTTTTCTTGTGAGATCAGGATGATAAAAATGCACTCTTTTTTTATGTCCAGTGTTTTATTTTCATAGCAGTCTCTTAATTATTTGACACGTATTGAAATAAATCAGCTGTGCATAGTTAATCGGCCTTGTGACGTTAGGCAGCCTGAAAGTCTGTTTGGGCATTTCTAAACCCTGCAAGATTCATCATACATTACTATATATTGCCCTGAATATACTGGTTTATTATATTATTGTAAAAGTGTTGGGGAGAATCCAGATATGAGATCCAGAAAGCTTGTTTCTTCCATCAGTTTATTGCATGAATAATTTTGGCAAGCGCATTTAATACCCACCATGCTCATAGAAAATACTCCTGTGATGGCAGCCATAACGTGCATTTTATGACATCATAAAGTATTTAACTATATATGAAATTGGAAAAGGAGCAAGAATTTATGGCAATACTTTTTCCTGATAGTTATATATTTTTTTTTTTTTTTTTAAAATCTAAATTTTACCCATTACTGTTTCTTAAAGGGATATAAAAGCTGTGCATTTTAAATACAGCTAGAAGCATCTATGCATTATTTATAAATTTGCAAAAATCTATGAGCTTATGGCCATATTGGCAGCATTAAGTTATCACTATAGATTTCAAAGCTTATATTATTATGAAATATTAGTAATTATTTGTAAAGCTCCACAATATTATGAATAGCTGGGTATGTAAAAAGGGATACAAAATGGGCTAGATTCATAGATACTTGTGAGATTGCAAAGGGCAAGATCATGTTTAAAATTTACAGAGCAACGCTTAACCTAATACTTCCATTGTTCTATTAGTGTTCATTCATGCCATAAAAGGGTCATTATAGTGAAAAACAATTGCATTATCTAATCTGTTCGCGCATGTAATTTTAAAACAACCCTAAACCGTGTGTTTAACAACCGATAAAGGGCTCGCTTCCACTTAGCCGTAATTAGGTTTGCGTGAGTTCGCAAACCAATAAATATTCTGTCGGAAGCAATTTAGTTTATCGACTGCTTCCAATGTCGCATTATACCTCAATTTTGGCAGCAGAGTCCGGCTGACGAAAATTATTTTCGCGTCCCATAGAAAGTATTAGAAGCCATTAAGTGATAACTGATACCAGGTTTCCAATGAAAGCACAAACTGTTAATACACTGTCGGAGGCTGTCGATACATTGCGAAAAATTAACCCCAGCTCAGCTAGGTGTAAAAGAGGAAAAAGGAGCTTTTTGAGACCTATTTGCCATTGAAACTTTAAAACTCGCAAACAATGCAAGTGTTTCAATGTAGAAACATTGTAATATGTAATATTTATTGTTGTCCCATGTATAGGAATAGTTGCACTTTATGGAAATATCAGTATATATTTAAATATAAAAATATATGCAAGCACATATCTACAGAATTCAAACTAGACCTATGCCTAGGGCAGTAAATACATATGACAGGGAAAATATAATTATAGTAAAAAATAGTATTTGTTTATAGTTAAAAATATGTATTGACAATAAGTGTATCTTTGTTTTTTTTATTTCTTTAGAGGTGATCACAGGTAAGGGGAATAGACGTTAAACGTAAATTAGCTAATGTAATTTCAGATTACCATAGTAACTAATTGATTTTCAAGAAATCTGAAATCGGATGGAAGCGTTAACACAATGTTAACTTATACCAACACGAAAAGAGTGACTGTACGCAATACGTAATATTTTTCAATGGAAACCTGGTACTAAAGTGGAGCCATAAACTACTTTTAGCTGTCGGCCACTTGGTAGCTTACGGCTTCATTTTTAACAACTCAATGGAAGCAAGCCCAAAGTGGTTAAACATATAGTAGAAATATCATCATGTGACTAGCTCGGGTCTTGTTGGGTTAGTGCCCATGCTTAACACAATAATTTATAGGAGTACCGGTCCCAAATAAAAGCTTCTTTATTCACATCAACTCAAAATTTACATCAGACAGGCATAAACAGAGCAAGAGCACAAAGCAAATGACGCGTTTTGGATCTCTGGCCATAATCTTATTTGCATGATATACACTCAAGGCTCACTTATTTAAAATACAAACTGTGCTCTTATTGGAAATTCTAAAATGACATCACAATTTCTACCTCCACATAACCAACTGCATGCTAAAGGATTAACTGTTGTTTGGTGTATGATACCCTGATAGATAAAGAAGAATTGGCCCACCATGCTCTTCTGAATACACGACACAGGGACCAAAATGCGCAATAGAAGAAAACTGAGAGGGACATGAAACCCTTATTTTTCTTTCATAATTTGGAGAGAGGATGCAATTTTAAACAACTTTCTAGTTTACTTATATTATCTAATATGTTTTGTTCTCTTGGTATTCTTTGTTGAAAAGTATATCTAACTAGGCTCAGGAGCTGCTGATTGGTGGCAGCACATATATGCCTCATGTTATTGGCTCACCCATAAGCATTTTTGTCAACAAAGGATGCCAAAAAAATGCAGCAGTTTATTTAGATAATAGAAATAAATTGGAAAGTTGCTTGAAACTTTATGCTCTATCTGATTTATGAAAGAAAAGTTTTGGGTTTCATGTCCGTTTAACCAAGACATTTTTCTCCCTGGGGCTTTCTGAGTTATCCCATGTTTCACTGAAGTGACTGCTCAAATTCCTGGGTCCTAAACATTTTTGGCTTCTCCCAGCACTCTGCCACACATTTATAAATAGCAAACATCAAATGAGCAATGCTTTAGCCAAGTATGCCATTGTTTTGGATAGCATTGTGCTCTTACTTGCCTGGTAACATTAGTGCTGTACCTGTATTATTGCCCAAACAGGTACATTTACAGGATCTTCTCTAATTCTCTGTCTCCTGTAAATTTGTTTCTAAAGAAGGAATATTCCTCTTATAAGAACAAAGCCCAACAAAAATCCTCCCTGGTGCATTTC